>NC_091822.1:167311649-167406649 GCF_038994185.2 Dermacentor albipictus
TGTTCCTGGTGACATCATTTAGGAGAAATGTCCTATTTACACAACTTATTTTTGTTGCTTTTCTTTTTTACCTCAGCAGTTCAAAGTGTTCGTACTTGTACTCGTTTGTTTTTGCATTCTTTCTGAGCATTTTATTCATTGCCAGGGACAGCAGGAAACGTAATAAAAGTTCTATGAACACAAAATATTTGCGATGAACATTTTCTGAAAGCTTGAGACATGCTGAGCAGGGATGTAAAACATTGGTGCCATGGGATTCACTTGGAACTATGGTGGACAGTGTCTTTTATGTCTGTGCTCTGAATGCGTTTCTGTTCTCGGCATCATCTTTAAGGTATTGAAGAAACACTAAGGAAATATGTTGTAAACAGTTAGATTTGTAGATTGCGCTTCTAAAGCTAAATATTGGTCAGTATGACATTAAGTGGTGGTTTGGCAAACTTTAAAAAAATGCACCAACGAATGTCGGGGCACTGTTGTGACAAAATTAGGCCGACGCCCCTCCCCAAAACAAACAACATTCTGCAGTAGCTTTCCGTAATGTCGGATTTTGTCAGTTGATTGCTGCTAGTCGTTTATCAGTAAAAATAGGCATTGCACTGTATGCAGAAGAGCAATCTAACTACTTGTGCATACTCGTCCTGCTTGAATGAGCCGCGCAAGCGAAAATATACTATTACATTATATTATCGAACATTATATTTTTATTACTCGTGTTCGATTTGAAAACTAGCTACGTGAAAATTTTCGAATATTAGACTAGCCGTGAATATTCGAAACAAATCGATTATATTACTGATTGTGGTTCTTGGCGTTTTTACTATCTATTCTAAGAAAGTGTGTGATATTGTGCTAAATTTTGAGATTATGCTGCTGGTGAAATTTTGCCTTTAAAACACGCTTAGCCACAAGACGCCGAATCTGTGTAGGAAAGCCAGCCTTTCAGTAGCAAGGGGCACGGGTTTGCGAATAGCGAGGGTGCAAAAGAGTACGCATTTAGGCTGGTTGGTCCCTTCACTCGTCCTGTCGTTTAGCGCTGTTTTTATTGCTCCTAAGCGAGGGTGCACTCTTTTGAAGGTTCCACCCCCAATTCTGAGGTCAATCTTTACAGCAAATGCGATGAGTGGCGACTGGTACAGGGTCATATGGCTCTAAGCTTACCCGAAATTTATGCGGTATAAGGCATAGGCTGGCAAAAACAGACAGCTAGCAGAAATTGTTCAATTTTGCAATGTTAACATGACCGAAACACAACCTTTTAGTATAATGGCTTACTAATTTATGTTTTACCAATGGCAATGTAATTGCTATGTTCAAACATGTTAAAATAAACCAACTTGCTAATAAATGCATGTGCATATCATTATTCGATATTCAATGCTAAGTATTCAGATTCGATTCGTATTTGAAAATTTTAATATTCACACACCCTTACATAATATGCATTGCAGAGACATCATAGATGCCGTAGTATAGCTTAAAAATTTGAAGAAAGAGTAGGCCTTTATACCTCCTCATAAAGATTAACATATTACACTGCCAAAGAAGTGAAAGTTTAAAGGTATACATACAAAGATGAGAGCATGTTTCCTTAGCGCCTCTTTATATGTGAAGACGAAAGCTGCTGTGGCCACTTTTGAGTGTCTGTGCTATTGCAGTATCGTTAAAGGGGCCCTGAACCACTTTTTATTGAAGTGGAGAAATACTTTGCTGCAAAATGTACTTTAATGCATTCGGCAGAAGCGGAGTTATTGGCAACCAATCGCAGCCTCCGCTGTGCTCCTGTCCCTTCTTCAATGCCTTGCACTGCGAAGGCTATGGCGGAGTGGTGCGTGCCCACAACACTCTGCCTTCTAAGTGTCACCGTGGTGCACAGTTCAAATTTCATTTTGGATGTTAGCGTAGACGCCACAACTTCTGATCTTGGTCCCTATGACACGCTAAATGCAAGCCAAACGTGGTTGTCCTCAGCGAGCCACAATGTGCTTAGCCAGTGGACTCGTGGCAGCACCCTGCGGCAGCCGCGGTATCTGCACCGCGGCTACCAGTAGCAGCCACTTCTTTATCTGCTTCATTACGAAATAAAGCATAAAGAAGAGAATGAGGGGCAGGCTTCTGTTGAACATAGAGCATTTGAGAAAAAGGTGACTTCGTGCTCTGCTTGCGAGCTCCATGCACTGTGTACGACAGCAAAACTTGGCTGAGATGTTCACAGCAACGTATGCTAACCGCAGACTGTTATTTCACCAAGCCTGAGGGGTGGTTCAGGGCCCCTCTAGTGGTTAAATTTCTCTGCCAAGCAGTATGTGGATGAATTTCTATTATGTGACGTGAGCTTTCACAAAATTTTGGGAAAAACACTTCCTGTAGTGCACAAAAGTGACTTCACGCACCTAAACCACCAGATCCTGGACTGCTGTGTAGAAATATAGAAAAGCAAGCTAGTTCTGTCAGGCTTGCTCAACTTGTCTATGAACTGTGCAGCAAGTCAGCAGCATTACAGGTACTGTTCTGTATGAAGAATTAACTAAAATATCGGAGCTCAAAGCAATCGGGTTTGAGCATACTTGTGCTGCCTGCAACGACAAGGCAAGTAGCGAACATTACAGCCGAGGTCAACCATTCAAGTCGCAGACATTCAAGAAACTGTCTCGCTCCTTCACTGCCAGTCATTAGTTCGATTCAGTCATTAGTCAGTGTCCCAGTCATGAATGAGTCTTGTGCCAAGTAAAAGGGGAGAAATTTCTGCTAGTCTGTTTTTGTGGGTTTTGTTATTGAGCGGTGCTCTGGTAACTGCAGTTTAATGTCTTTTTCACTAGCATTGCCACTGCCACATAGATGCGGAGGACTTCGGCACTGTTTTACAGTCGGTCTGCAAACTTGGCAAGTGTTATCACAATTCTCGCTGATCAGATCAAATTGTCAAAAGTTGTGCAGCCAGTGCTGCTGATTTGGAACATGGAATACAGCATGTATTTTGTAAATTTTGTTTAGAAAAATGCAATTTGTAGTAATCTTGTAGCTGAGAGCTCTTTATTGTAATAGTGGAGAAGGCACCTTCTGCTGTGGTGGCTTGTTTTGGGCTGAAAGCTTCCTTTGTGGGGTGGTCCTTGAGCAGGCAGTCATCTTTGTAGCTTGTCCTTTCTCATATGAAGCTTAGCCGCTGTTCTGTGAAAAAAAAAAAAATGCATTTAAGGAGCCGTGCAAAAAGTTTGCACATTTAAACTGCATAATTGCAAAGAGATGTTGGAGTATTTGACCCATTAGGCAGGCTAAAATGTTTCATCTGTTGTTTGGGGACTGCTTTTGACGTCAGAATAGTTCACAATCCTTAAGCATGCTTTACCATGATACTGTATACAAAATATGGTACAGATTCTTGCTCTCGAGTTGTCTTCAATCCCTACTGAATTTTACTTGGGGGGAAAGCGAAGCCACTCCAAGCGACTTTGTAACAATGGCATATGTATGAAATTTGCCATAATTGCACAAAATAAGTAAAAATGAAATTACCAGCTTCTTATAGCACCTTATGTTATGTTTGTTGTTATTAGAATCATGTAAACATATATAAATACCACATAGAAAGAGAAGCAGGCTAGCAATAGTCTTGTGAAAGGGACACCATGCCTACCCACTTGAACAGGAGAGAGAAAAGAGAAATGGAAGAGGAAGACTGTGGATTGCTTTGAAGTGCAAGGAATTTGTACTCCACCTTTCTTACTTCAAAGTTCAGCAAACTCTGTAGTCGTGCAACTAAGCTTCGAAAATCAACCTGTCGATGCCAGTAAACGCGGAAATGCGATTTGTCAGGGTGAAACCGAAAAGGCATGCTGACATCGGCTTAGGTGTGTTCAAATACAATACGAGGGTATCTTGAGGCTTTAATTCCAGTGGGCCAATCCACCACGGCAATGTACAGCTTTGCAATGCAAATGCAGATTCCCGGAGGACACATCTGGCCCTTTCGTGTATTGCATGAAGCCTACATACACATATGGCTGCATTATGCACTGTTAGTTTGCATTAAAATACTAATACCATTTCTTTCGTCAAGTTTTCAGTTGCCTAAAGGCTTCCTGCATTATATTTATCAAAGCGTGGCACTTATTGCGACTACCTTTAGTGAGGGTCGTGCTTTGCCCAGTTGCTGGATTAGTCTTCTGCCAATGTGGTGATCGCCACTTGATTTGAATGTTTCGCATGGCAATCTGTGAGAAGCATTTGTGATAAATTAGTGCGCTATCATGTGAAGAAAGTGCTCAGGTTTGCTTATTTCTCCTACAGTCGTGGTGCCTTTGTGCCATAGGCAAAAAAGAAAAAAAAAAAGATGCGCCTTCTCAGTTTTGCTAGATCAGGCATTGCTGCCCACTGCGATGGAGTTTGTGAAGGACTTGTGTGCTTGTGTGACTTATGGACACCTGGAAATGCCTTGAATTAGTGCGACATTTGAGCTTTTCGAACTGGTAGTAGAGTACTATAGAGGAAATGGCTTGATTGACTTTTATGCATGAAATCGTAAACCCCAAGTATTCGTGTACTTGGCATCATGTCGGTGAGTGATGGTGCCTGGTATTACTAGCTCTTCCAGCTAAGTTATGAGCTTTTTCATGCTCATATTTTGCACAGAAGTTGCATTTCAAGGTTGGCTTTGTATAATGCAATACTCGGATTTATTAGGTACAGTACTCGGGTTTGTTTGCTCGGGTGCAGTACTTGATTGCATCAGGATTAGATTAGAAGTACGTCTGCTAGATGGGATGGCGGCACCGTCTGGCCTAGAAGGGCAAAACACTAGCCACCAAGACAAGTGGATACGCATAGCTAATGCTTTCAGGCCGCAGCTTGCAGGTTTTCTCAGTGGAAAGAACAGGGACATTTTTCAAGATCTGGTGTTGCCACTGATGTGTGCTTCTGGTTCATTCAGGATAAAACACGTGAGCACTGCGTCCAAGCATGACGATACTGAACAAAACGCAGTGCAATATAAGACCGTTCTACGAAATTCGAGTGCGAGCTAGCCACGAATTGAGCCAGAAGAGCCATTAATACTGGGCTGCCTTGTCGACAGGGCATTGCATACCAAGATTTTCCCAAAGCGGCGCATGTATTGCATGGAATTTGGTTTCAAGTGTTCGAGAGGCACTCGAGGGGTGCACTGGCTGACCATCATGTGTGAAATAATTTAGTGTAAGTAAATTTAGGCGTGTGGTCGGGTACCTTATTGAATGTTTGTACCGTAACGGAAAGTGGGCATATTTGTGTGTCTTAGTGCCTAAATGAGCAAGACACTGCACTCTTGATTCTCTCGAACAGCGTCAGCCGTAGAGAACCTTGTTAGATGGTGTAGCATGATGAACATGCTCTCATTACATCAACGCACAGTAATTACATAACGTTTCAGAGGCAAAGTTCTGCAGTGTGGACATCATTGCGTGGTTTGTAAAGAGTTGTTCAAGGTTGGCCAGTAGTTTTGCCTAAGAAGGTACATGAATAGAAGCTTTCTGAGGAAATTTTTGGATGTTGTAAAATTATCCTTCAGCATTTGTGTGCTTGCGATTATGATGTCGCGAGTAGTGTGCTGTCATATTTCTAACGAAAGACGATGTCATACAGCTGACTTGCCGAGTGGACTGTGCCGTCATGTACATGTGTGCATGGTTTTGGCATTCAAAGAGTGCGAGGCAATAAGTAAACTGCAGGCATGTTCATATTGCCACAAAATGTCATGGGCTGCAGCATATACCTTGTTCCTTTTACACCACAGGAACTTAAAAAAAAGTTGCCAAAGTTATGGCAGCAGTGCCAAAACGTAGATGATACAAACTTGGGGGGAAAAATCGACCTAATTCTATAGCTGAAGCAGATTTTGCTGTCTACGTAAAAATAAGTCCTGGTCAACCTTGAACGACTTTCGTGCTTGTACATCTGTGGAGACATTTACTGCCACCTTTAACATTATTCAGTGGAGTTCTTTGTAAAACAAATCGTACTGGAAAAATCCAAGGCATGCGGCTCTAGATCTGAACTTTTCTTCAAGAAGCATGCTTTTTCTTTTTCTTGTTTTGTCAAGTGGCTACATGTGGGTGTTCAGTGCAGCTAGTGGGCATATTTGTTTCAATGTACTTTCAATGAATTGCGCAGCTCTTCCTAATTTTGTGTATTGATAACAATGCCACGAATTATCTGTGCTGGGTATGTGCAAATATTTGGAGTACTTCAGTGCAAAACCTGATAGTCATACTGAATACAGCCATCGAATAAAAAATGTCCCTTGACTGCTGCAACATTTATATTAGAATGTCATCCAGGTATTGATTGGTAAGCTATTCTTGTGCGACTATGCCACAGTTTACTGCCAGACAGTTCTAATCATCCAAAGCATGCTTTCACCCTGAAATGTGTAAAATTAAGGCAGAGCAAGCAATGGTTCAGATACCAAAGATCTCCAATTGCTCTTTCTTTATAGTGTCTGCACCACATTTTTGAAATAAAAGTTCAGTGGGCAAGAGCTAATTGCTTGACTCAGAAATTGAAGTGCTGTAACCAGATTTCCTTGCAATGTTCTACTCCTCTGATTTTCTAGATGTAATGACGAAGCCTGTGACATTTCCACAGTATCTGCACACACCTTTGTCACATGCCTCCTTTGAAGGCTCCTGCACAGCAGTGTTCACTGTGCTCGCATCAAAGTGTTGCTTTGAGAGTTAGGATGGGGGGAAAAAAATGTACATGAGCTCTGCTGCATTGCAACTATCGCCAGTGTGAACGGACAATAAACTACATTTTTGCAGCTTTCTCTACCGTTTCCCTCATTTGTATGTTTACTTTTCTGGAGTGCAAGTAATCCAAGGAAACGTGCGTCTTGTTAGTACTTACACAAACATTTATTGCAAAGTTTATTGTCGTGCTTCGTTTTCAAAGTAGCCTTGTGAAAAAACAAATCGCAGAAAGTTTTCTCTCCCCTTGTACATAGAAAGTGGTTGTTTTTCCTTTTTAGGAATGGAAAACATTGCTGTTGGCCACACTGTCTAGCTTTGTCTGGCGACACCTGAATGGTGGCCAGCAGAGGAGAGTGGGTGAGAGTTTAAAAAAAAATTGCTAGAGGGGACTGTTGTGCTGCCATTAAGCATGGTGCTTCAGCTAGCTTGGGACGATGGTTTAATACATGGATGTGCCTAAACTTCGTCCTTCTGGCTTCAAGCAGGTTTGCGACTTTGCAGACTGATGATTTCCAACGAAATATTTGGCTACAAGTGACAAAAATTATAGATTACAGACACATGTACAGTCATGATGCCTTGTGTGTTTAGAAAATGGGATTAAGATTTGGCCCAATTAAGGCAGATAAAGCATAGTAAACAAAGCTTCAAGCACAATTATTGGGCAAGTCTATGTACTAACCCTCATTGACATGGTAACTGAATGATTGCAGTGCCTAAGTTCCCTCCCGTAATTTTAGTGGCAACTCTACGGATGGGAGCAAATTTAATTTATATGGAGAGAATGCAACAGAAGAGGCAGGAGCTGGTAACGGACACCGTATAAAGGACTCTAGTGAAGTGAAAGATGCTGGCCACAGAAAATGGCTACACATGAAGGCTGGATTTGTTGAACAGGCAAAACAATGCTCGCATGCAAGGCCTCCTTACCTTCTCAACCAGGTCATGTTACTGTTACTTTTGAACAAATTCATCTCTGCTCCGAAGCTGAGAATTTAGATTCTATATTTCTTAAAAATTTCGGTAGAACCCATCTCGTGGTGACTGTCGATAACATGCTAGCATAGAATCAATATAGAGAACATGTTGCCACCATCGAAACAAGTTACGTATGAGGTGTTCACTGCAGCGGGGCTCCTCTTTTGAGATTCCCCAAGAACACTCGGCACCATCTAGGATAGAGAAATGCATTAGTGCAAAAACTGGGCTTCTCTGTCACGTTTCTGGACATGCTGCGCTATCTAGTGGCACTGCTGAGGAGTCCGCATGTGGCCTCTGAGACAAACGTGGCGCGCCGATGCCTTTGAAGGCTGGGAATTGTTCTCTCACTTGCGGCACAGTCAATAGCACATACTCGGTGACCCAAGTTGGCGAGAGGTTTATTGAAGTGCGTCGCATACCTAGTGCATCGTGGCGCAGCTCGCTAAAGCGTTGCCGTGCACGACGTTCGTTCAAAAGGGGCACATACCTGATACATTTGTGGTACAGCGTGCCAAAGTTGGTGTAAAAGAGGTGCTTAGGAGACCAGCACAGACTGACTGGCAGATACCCAGTACTCCAAGTTGGCATCAAAGCGTTTCTTTGAACAGTGGTACCTACCCAGTCCCAGGTATACTGTATACTAGAAATTATAATTTAATGGAATTGAAAGTGGATAACAAAACAATTCGCGTTCACAAAAAAACGATCCCACGTCACCGCGTAATGTGAAGATGTGGGATCATTCCCCACCTACGGCAAGTTGTTTTTTCATTTACTCTCAATTCCATCAATTTATAATTTCTTTATTTCAATTAGTAAGTACAAGTGATTTCCCCTGTGTTGTCCTTGGTGTCTTTGTTTGTTGGCTTCTTAATATGAATAATAAAAATTGGGCGCCTCGGTTAACTCCCTTTCTTCTCGTTCATTACATAAAGAGGGTCTCGAATCTGGCAACACTGATGCCTTCAGGTAGCACACGTGGGTTTATTGGCCAGTTGCCTTCACCCAAAAAGATCACATACTCGTGACGCCTGCGGCAGAAAGGATGTTCCACATCCGCCACCAAGGTTAGTTCTAGTAGTAACACATAAATACCCCAGAAAGTGGATGGGAGGACGGCACCGCGGTAGCTCAATTGGTAGGGCATCAGATGCGTAATGCGAAGACGTGGGATCGTTTCCCACCTGCGGCATGTTTTTTCATCCACTTTCAGTTCCATTAATTTATGATTTCTTTATTTCAATTAGTAAGTAACTTACCCTGTGTTGTCCTTGGTGTCTTTGTTTGTCGGCTTCTTAATGACATACTGTCTCAATTATCGGCCCTCTTTATACGACACTCACTTTCCAGGATTGGCCACGACCAAGCCAATGATAGAATGATGAAGGCAGCATGATGGTGACAGCCTGATGACAAAGGGTTGCCGATTCTCAAATGATGACAACGGTATAGCGACACAAGGACAATGAGACCTTGACATGGCATGACGGACCATGACATGGTCCGTCATGCCATGTCTGTCAGCGACTGTGCATATGATGGCATGACGAAGCTGGAGTGATGATGCAACAATCATTATGGTATTACGATGAGCACATACCTGGGGTGCGATTGGAGGTCACTGTTCGAAATGTGCGTTCAGTTTGTGTTCAGTTTCCAGGGTGTCTACCAAGTTGACATTTACAAATTCCCCGAGTTTTCCAGGTTTTCCCTGAGTGCCATTGCAAGTTTCCCTGAGTGATGCAGAACTGTTTCATGTCAAGACGGGCTGAAACCATATCGCCTGATGCTGTCACTCTCTACTAAGCACATGAAAAAAATTTAAAAAGCGACTTAATCCAATTTGAATACTAAGGGGTAGTGTTTATGTTATTCAAGAAGAGAATAGAATAGAAAAAATAAAGTGTCTTTGAAAAAATTTGCAAATGGAGTCGGACATTCTCAAATACGAATAAAAAGGATATGCACATAGAAGCAAATATTTTCGATTATGAGCTGTTTCTATCAACTGATAGCAAGCTCAGTGGTGCGAGGCCCAAACTCTGTCACAATTGAGATTCTCTCTCAACAGCTCGTAAGTCAACCTCAACTGTCTTCACATACTCTCAGCCCACGAACGACGCCTGAGTGTTGTTTCACTGCTTTAAAGAGTTTATTTTGGTTTGGATGAGGGACACCTGCATCTTGGCATCAGCCAAAACTTTAATTTTTTGGGCTCAAGCTCCTTCAAAACGTCAGCAGCAAGCTTCCTTTCCCGTTTATTCCTCAATGCGTAGGTCATTTCTGTTCTTGTCCTCCTTCCGCTACTAGTTTGCCCCCAAGGACCATTTGAAGCATCTTGGTCAATTGCACATTTCACGACCGATTTTTCAAGCCCCCCAGGGGCTGCGAAAACGTCCGAAAAAATCGGCCAGTTGGACAAAAATAAATGCGTGCCATTTACTGCCCTTAGGGGCTCAAACCGCCACAGGCACGTTCGAAGACGCTCTGAAGGCTTGTCGGTACACATATTAGGCATATCGGTGCTCGTACTGTGACAGGAAATACCGGGTGCACGCGTGTATAATTAAGGAATACATACCGTGTTCTACGCTTGTTATGCTTCACTGCAATACTTTTGCGTACACTTCACCAAGTAACATCACCAACATTTCTGTACAGAGGCGAAGCTGACTTTCAGGAACCGGCATTATGCAACGCACTGTGTTTTTCAAGTTTCTAAGCCAATCGCGAGGACCACAAAAGCGAAGTCCGTGCCATTGCTGACAGCAGCTAATTCTTTCAATAAAAAACTTAGCACCCAACGAAGAAGCTTCACAGCGAACGTCGAAGCAGCAGGCCTAGCGTTGCCGCAGTGGTGGCAACGGCTGCCGGCGGATCTGCGTGCGAGAGCGCCAGTTCGAGGCGGCAAGGTGATCAAAACGGCAGCGGTAGTGCCTTTGATTATTGCCGTTTTGGACCTGCGGTCACGGCAAAACATCCGGAAAATCGGACGGCGAAGAGTTCTTGCGTCGGAAATTTCACACGTTCTGATACGTTGACTCTACGGGGCACGTGGCGGTGCCGTGAAGCCGTCAAATTATCGGGAATCCGGAAAGTCGGTCGTTGACTGTACACTGGCAACTCCTCCAGCCGACGACAGGGCATCAAAGACAATTCATTACGATTCCCGTCTGTTACTCGAGCCAGCATTACCACAACTTTCGACCTTTTCAATGAAATTGCCGCTAATTTTTCCCGATAGAGGCCCAAATTCCCTGAGTTTTCCCCGACTTTTTCCAGACTACTCAAAATCCCTGAAAATTCCCGGTTTTCCCGGTTGGTAGACACCCTGGTTTCGCCTTATGCAATTGGCCTAGGCCGCGCTGAGTCGCCCCTAGTGACCGCGCCCCTAGTGACCCAAGCTCGTAGACAACTTGGGCTACTTGGTTGGTGTAAGAGGTGCGATGACTGCATAAGTCTGATGACAATGATGGAATGTCCCTATTGCAACAACCATGACGGTATCATGACCACATACCTAGTGGCCCAATTTATTAGAGAACTTGGGCCACTGGTTTGGTGTAAGAGGCTAGATAGATATACTCAATGTGCCTGAAGTAGGCAAAGAATGTTAATCACTTGAACAAAGCATCAGAGCCAGTAAAAGCTGTTGCAACTTTTGGCCTACCTTGGGTACGGTGGATATAACACGACGACACTTCACAGTCCTCGTACGTACTGCAGCCCTTCATAAATATTACAGTAATAAATTACTTAAAAAAGCACTACAATGCAAGTGTTTCGTTTTTATTTCTTCAATCAACAGTGCTTCGAAAAGAACAAAGATGACTGGCACTCTAACACATTCAATAAATTAAGGTTCACTTTTCACAGCAGTTCAGTAAAAGCAGTAGTCCATTTCAAAGCCCTCATCAATGCAACATGTAGATCAGCTGCCTTTCCTAGTTGAACACAAGTTGTTCCACTTGCAAAAGGGCAATTGCATTTTGGCTCTGAAGAAATACCACAACAATCTTACACGCCCAGTACATACAGAAAGGAATTTTTAGCAGCCACATGGTTGTGCCATTACGATAGCCTTCTGCAAATGCGCCATTCTTCTTATTCCAGCTCTACTCTCTTTTTACACTGATTCAAGGAATGGCAAACAAGTAAGCACGAGAAAGCACCTATCCCTGAGGTGGTGCTCTTGAATGATCACGTGTGGTGACACTCACTGGAAGCATCAGCATACACCGGTAATAGCATCCTAGGCTCTGTGCTGAGAATACTGTCACTCACAGGTGCCAACGTGTTTGGCGCTAGTTGTGAAAAATCTCGCATAGGTGAATGTATAGTCCCAAAAGTGACCATTTAAGAAAGCAGCCCCTGGTGTCTTTCGGTCTACCCTTTCCACAATACAAATGATGTGTACAACAGAGTCTTTATGCAAAAGATGTCCCTTACTAGAAAGTCAACTGCACTGAAAGTTCCCTTTGGTTAAACTGATTATAAGTGCTCAGATACACCATTGAATCAATTTCGGCAATGCTGCAAGGCTGGTAGCTGTCTAATTGTCTCATGTAAACAGGTGATAAGTACATAGGTAGGTTAGCAGATTTTCAGCATGTTGTCGGTGCTGCAATCTTCAAGGCCATGCCCAAAAGCCACAGAAGTTCTCCATGGTCAAGGTTCTGCATAATTTCCAGCAAACCTTAAGACAGTTTTGATATGAATACTTAAAAAAAAAAAAGATAAGAAAAAGAATTAAATTTCTCTTTCTGTGATGCATCCACTTCGGCTTCAGTCAACAAATTGGTAGTGGAAGTAGCACTATATAATAGACTATTTGAAACTAAACTTAGTACACAGTCTGACATTTCATTGCAGTTGGTCTTAAAAAGAATTTCCTGATTGGATGGTGTTGGAGTTTCCTGCCACTCAGGATTACGACTGATGTGGTTACAAGCACTGCGTCGATGACCAGTCGCAAAAGGCATTTACAGAACAAAACTTGTGTAGATATGGACCCAGAAGAGCTAAAATTAAAGACACCGCAAAGAACCAACAAAAGCATCATGCAGAACTGCCATGGCAGGTGTATCCCACAGAAACCAAGAATGAATTTAATTACTGCAATCAGCCAGTGTCCAGAGAAACGTGCATAAGGCCTGCTTTATATGTCATAAGCTGCAGAAAATGCCTTCAGTTAGCAGCTATAGTGGATGCAGTGAAGATTAAACTTAACTGAAAATTTGATCCAACTATCTTTTGATCAATGACTAAAAATCTGAAGTTATTAGAAGTCTAAATGGCATCACTGCCTGTCCTCCACAGTCTTTGGCATGGCAAATGTGGTTTGACACACCGTAAATTGTACAGGCAGACAACTTTTAAAGGAGGAAGGAAGCGGTTTTCCTGAAACACAACACTTCTCAGACAATGAGTGTGTGCAGCTTGTTTGTGTTCAATGTGCCTATGCAGTTTCAAAAGTTGTTTGTACATCTGCCAACATTCAACCCATAATTCTTCAATTAGTGACCAGTGTCTCTCCTTTTGCAGACAGTGTCACCACTATGCTCAAAAGCACACACAACTTCTGATCTTTCTTTAAGGCTGTCACCCGGTGAAAGAAGTGTTCTATCTTTCAGCGTACTTAAAGTTTAAGGCAGGTACTTCCACTCATGCCAAAAAGTGAAATGCACATCCGTTTCTGCCTGGCCCATGCCTTTCTAAGCAGGTTTGCATTGCGCTGTCCCAGCCACTTACAGTGCTCACAGAATGAAATACATCAATTTAGTGCAAACTAATATGCATACTTTTGTTACCAGTGTCTGCAGTTCTTGCAACGTCGGCATAATTTCAAACCGTACACTAGGATCAGAGTTCGTGTCACCTTTAGCAATTCATTGTGACAGAACGTGGTGCTATTAAAAAATTAAATTAAGGGATTTTACGTGCCAAAACCACAATCTGATTATGAGGCACACCATAGTGGTGGATTCCGGAATAATTTGTACCACCTGGTTTCATTAATGTGCACCTAAATCTAAGCACCACGGGTGTTTCTGCATTTCGCCCCCATGGCTGGAATTCGATCCCGCAACCTCGCGCTTAGCAGCACCAGAGCCACTAAGCAACCACAGCAGGTGGACATGGTACTATCGAGTGATTGCATGTATAAAGAGTTCTACGCAGTTTCCCTGTCACATTTCATTTTGTGAGCACAGTATAAGCAATATCCTGGCCCAGTCACCATGAAATACTACTTTCGACAGCCGGAATAGACGCAAGCTTGAGACATTCATTGCTTGTATTAAAACTAGTGTGTATTAATCCAATAGAAAAGCAGGCATCACATATAGACAGAACTTATAAACGTGACCTGGCAGCACTGTGGAGAAGATGACACCAGAAATTTCAAAAGCAGGCTTCTTCACTCAGCTATAAAGGTACAACTATGATCATAGTTCTCATGCTGAACTTTCTTGTTCTATATCTCACAAAATACAAAGAAACATTAAGGTATCTGTACAGTACAAAAAGCAGACAGAAGTGGTTCAGTTTCTTATTCCTTTGCATAAAATCCATAATAAAAGAATTAACCAACAATTATAATACTCCCTAATGTGAAATTTGAATGCAACCAACGATTATAATACCCCTAATGTGAGATTTGAATGCAGCTGCAAACGTGTTTTCATTTCGCTATATATTGGCTGGCGTGGGACAATGTGTCTCGTGCGGCACGTTGCAAACGGAACGAAGTGTGGTGCGACTGCCTCGCTAATCGGGAGATCGCAAGAGGCAGCGCGTGGGCACGATTCACAGCAGCTGCGGCAGACAGACTTCCGTTCACGCAGCGCTTTGTTTCCATACATGGTATCGGTGGACGCACTTGTCGCATGCCTTATCAACGGCATCACCCGTAAACAGATGACGCGCGCTACTCTGGTGCCACCTCGTAGCGGTCGTCGCCGCAGAACACATCTTGCGTGTGACTATGCTTTTCTTCTCACACTTTTGCCATACCCTTCTCCGCGTTTCGTCTCACGGTTATGTTGCACTCTCCTTTTCAGCCTTCCTCCTTGGGCTCTCTTTGCTATCGCTGTCTTTCATCCCCCATTAAGCTCCGCATTTGCTCCTTCATCCTTTGCTGTGTTCGTTTGCTCGGTTATGCCGAGGCTCAATGCAGCAAAAAGCGCCTAAGAGCTGTTCTCTAAAATTAAATAGAAAAATAATGTGCCAGTGAACCTGGTTTACAGCGCTCCTGAATGCTACATGTAAGTACAGTAGAACACCGTTTAGATTCTTAGGGGGACTATGAGAAAAGTGATCCAGGAAAACATAACATCTGGTAATGCTGTGGCAGCACTACAGATGAGGCAAACAGCTATCACCACACACAACTTTATTTGAAGCCAGCAAACAATTGAAAGCCTACTATATAAATCTCACTATCGCTGCCTAGCAGTTAGATTGAATGTTAAAGACTTTCTATGAGCATTCGTAGCCATGAATCACACAAAATGAAGCTTGCAATTTTTATGTTGCATTTGTGTCAAATGCTCAATAATAACGGCCACTTTTTCAGTTTCAACGTAGCCGTGCGTGTCTCAGTAATTGTACAAGGTATCAAAAGCCACAACAGTGGCAGTTAACATAAGCCCTGCCGATGATGTCAGTGGTGGGCCATTGTAGTTTTTGGACGCAACAACCGGGAAGGGAAACATAAAATGCAAATACACACCATGCTAAAAAACTAATACACACCATGCTGTGTGAACTAAACAGGACCTGCACTTCAGGGCGTAAAAGCTGGGCAAACACAACAAACAGGAAACTGTCAACAAGGTTCTCCTGTACATTGAAAGGCAGCATACTATGGCTTTCGCTGCAAAGATGTTTGTTTTTGGAACTGCAGACAGCCAAGCACTGCCATGTAACTTTCAGCATTCCGTGCAGTAGCGTAGCCACCATTTCTGGGGATGCCTGCAGCCTGCACCAACCTGATTTCTTTTTGTTTGGTGTTATAGGGACTATGAAAATTCCAGGAAATGTTCTAGCACTGAAGCAACTCTCCACTTCACCCTGCCCACCTTCCTGACCTCTGCTACACACCCTGACATCATGGCTATACACCAAAAGCATAAGTCACCCCAAACATCCAATCCTCTCTTTCCTCTCCCTGTCGGCGCAAGAATCCCGAATCTCATGCCACGGACAACACAACCATGTTCTTTTGACCTCAGGCATTGTGATCTTTTTTCAGTATACATGTAGCATTATGATGAGCGAGCAAAATGTTTTGAGGGGTGCTAAAAGAAAATATTAAGTCGAGCTAGATAAAAAAAATTAGGCTTCTGTAGTAATGAACTGATCACTCATAGCAAGAACAGTGCTTTTGTAAATGAGAAAATGGAAAGTTAGAGTGGCGCCATCTATTTTGGACCACAATACCTCATGTGAAATCGGCACTGGCTCATTTAGAGAGAGCAGCAGAGAAGGCGGTCATGTGGAGATTATGTCAACTCATCTGGTTTGGCACAGGCGATTCAGATGGACCTCTTTAGAAATGCGTGCGCACTGTCAGCAGCAGCCACAAGGCAGTAGGGGAAGTCAGAGCGGTGGCCACCATGCCCACTGATGACTGGCGCGTTCGGTTTGCTTGCAGTGTCCTAGCCACGTGTGGCCCTGTGCCCCCTTTTCCAACAATGCCTTGTGCCTAACTATCAGCAGTGCGGCCGGCACTAATGGTACTTGTGCACTTCTGTAAAGGTTCATTGAGGAGCAACAGTGGGACCTTTGGTAGCGATTTCAAACACACCAAGGTCACGTATTGGCACAAAAAAAGACTGTGATCGACTTCTAGACGAACAATCTGTTGGTGTAACTCCACTTAATATTTTCCTTTAGTGTCCCTTTAAAAATCCAAATTTTTAACATGGTTTGGGCAAGGAATGTCCATGGAGAAGCACCCTTGTTGCAGCTCCAGCGACAGCCCTTGTTTGACCACTGTTATCACTTTAATAAGATTTGAGCTTTCAGTGAACCTCTGTTTTGCTTGCTATCACTTTTAATAGCCAGATGCCCACAGGGCACCAGGAACGTCACACCAGTCCATTTCTGGAACAGCGGCAGTAGAGCCCCGCCCCCCGCCCCTTTCCCCAAAAATGCGTGATCGACTTCACTCGGACCGCTGCTCGACAACGATTCCCGGGCAGGCGAGGTCTGTCTTGGAAGGGTACACAACACGCAGGTTTCCGTCCTTGTCCACTACTTTGACCTTCTCCAACTGAAGCCTATGTGTAGTGGCGCCACTGTCACCAGTACTTCCCGCCTCTGAGAGAGTCTCCTCGTTGCCTAGGCCGAGCTGAAGGCTTTCGGCTAACAGGGCATCCATCACCTTCTTGCAGAACGGAAGGTTGTTGCCGGTCACTTCCGCAAACACATCCCGCGTCTGCTCACAGATCTGGTTGGGAGAAAACACCATACGTCAGCTAAGGCACGACAGTCATTACATTAACTGTATCATGGAGGGAAATTACAGACCAACTACAACAAAATTTCACTTTGGCTAAATGGGTCATATAATTGAGTGATATGTATTGTGACTGCTGTGAGTGCAAGTCATCTTCCTCATCTGTGCATACTCATCACCTCATGAGGCTGAAGCAACCTTTGAACTAACTGCTGTGTCACAATACCACCGGAAAAACTTTGGCAAAGCTGCAGGATGCAGTACAATGGATAGGTGGGCTAGTTGGTATTACTTATTTTATACTTATATTTATACTTATACTTTATACTTATTTTACTTATATTTATGCTACAAGACTAGAGTGACAAAACCATTAAATAATAGACTACAGGCGAAACTGTAGGTTTTCATGTAGGCTTCCATCATGAAACCTAAAGCAAAACTCGCATTATCCAGTTTGTTTCTGCATTTCTTCGAGAACTTTCGAGGTTGTTTCACTTCTGATACTTTGTGATACTTTGCTTCGCAGATAGAGAAGAGTAAGAGGAGTTTAATGGCCGGTTGTTGCTAAACAATTTGGTTAGTTATGAGTACTCAAAAATACCAAACAGTTGCTTTTCAAATAAGTGTATCATATTCAATTTGTATTTGAAATTTCCGATATTCACCCACCCATAGTAATAATTTATTAGCAGTCTTTAGATGGCACCTAATAAGACTACGTGTGCACCTAGTACATCCACACGATGCATCACATCAAATTTGAATTGTACAAATCTGCAGGATGACTGCTCTATATTTAGGACGGCTGAAAGTTGGGCATTTTGGGTTATTATTAATTTTTTTAGCACAAAGAAACACATGACACGAGAGAAAGCACTAAGGACAAAGTGCGTTTTTTCTCGTGGTGTGCGTTTCTTTGCACTAAAAACTATTAATGTGCAATACCAACTAGCCCACCAGTTTGCTTTGTTGCACTTTGGTTTATGTTCATTGTTAAAAAGCAGTGCGACTTTGAACATGGACAGACAGAAGACAGCTTTGTACAGCGCTCGTCTTTGCATTTATTCTGTCAGCGAGTGTCTGAAGTTCTGTTTGAAGATGCGAAAAGCAATTTCCTGCATGACTGGGAGCTGTTTGGAAGAAGTGTGTTCGATGTAAAAAAAAAAAGATAGATAAATTATAGGGACTACTGAGAGGAATTACTTTTTTTAACATATGCCATCAATCCTTGTTGTACAAAAAATTGCAAAAATCTGAGAACTTCCAGAAAAACTGAAGCAGCAAGTCTGCAATTCTACCTGTGCACTAAAAGCAGCAGCTATCCCAATTTCATAAACATCCTGTGTAAGAGCATCTAAGGTATACATCAACGTCCGATTTCTCCAACTCCATGAGACTGTGAAAACGTATGAAAAATCGGGCAGTACCAAAAAATGAATGCATGCCTTTAAATGTCTGCAAGGGCTCAAATCGCCACAGCGATTTCTGAAATAGCTTTTGTGGCCTAACAGTACCATTATTAGGGGTCTCGGTGCTCGTCCTGCGACAGAAGACTGCAGGAGCGCCCGTAATTAAGGAACACATTTTATGTTCCATGACAATGCTTCTTCGCTCTCTTAGTATGCTTCACTGCAATACTTTGTATATGCAAGACCGCATAACACCACTGTATTGTGGCGATGCTTACTTTTGAGAACCAGCATTATGCAATGTTTTAGACCTTTGCCATGCTTTCCGTGATTCGATGCCATCGACGAGGATTCCGAAGGCGAAGTCGGTGCCATTGCAGACAGCGGCGAATCCTTTAAATAAAAGATATGGCATCGAACAGCAGAAAGCTTGACAGCCAACGTCCAAACAGCTAGGCCTAACTTGCACGGCTGCCTGCGGATCAGTGTGCAAGAGTTCGAAGCTGCGAGATCCTAAAAATGGCAGTGATGGTGGCGTCAAGGAGGTTTTTTAAAAAAAATTGCTGGAGTGGCAGCCCTGGCAGTTTCTTACCAGCACAGGTGAAGCTAGAGTTTGCCTATACTACTTTGAAAGAGGGCTGTGACAGCTGAAATCTGCTTACAGCTCACGTCATTTTGGCGAGCTATTGCAAATGCTAGACTAACTTGAAAATAAAAGCTGGAAGTTTTTGCGTAATATGTTGCATGATCCACCATAAGATGTGAAAAGACATTTAGGCTTCCTTTTAAAACCAGTGACAGAAAGAAAGACGTCGAATTATATCTGCATGGCTAAATTAACCATCCTAAATAGCATGGAGTGGGAGGAAAATGCTTCGTATATTCCCCACTATTTGCCGACATTTTTTTCGTGCCTATGGTAAGACAGCAACGGTCCGGCTTCACTTTTAAGAGCAGCTCTACTCCAGCAATTTTTTTAAAACCTCCTTGGGTGGCTTCAGTTAATGCCGTTTTTGACATGCAGTCATGGCAAAAAGTCGGAAAGATCGGACGGCAAAGGGTTTCAGCATCTGAAATTTCAGACGTCCTTTATACATTGGCTCTATGGAGTACATGGCAGTGCCACGAAGATGTCCGAATTATCAGGCATGTCCAAAAAATTGGGCATCTAAAAAACCAGTCCCTGACTGTAGATACCGCTACTGTATATTGTGAGTAAGAGTTTTGTAGGAATTGTATAAAGAAGGCAAGCAGTATTTTATTTAAACTATAAATTAACATTGCAAATTTGTTCACTTTAATGCTTTTTAGATGAAGATCACACAACTCCTAGATCTGTGTCCACTGTGGAGCTAAACATGTGTCTTCAGCATCCCCCCCCCCCCCTTCCAATTTTGATTTTGGTAGATTTTCGTAAATATGGAGTCGGGAAAAGAAAAATATGCACCTAGCACTCATTAAGATTTCACATATTATCTTGTATGTAACAAACTTCAACCAGTCAAGCAGTAGCCCAGGCATAGCGTTTTCAGATTTCACAGCTACTAGAACAGGAAGGGCAAAGGCTATATCTTCTTTCTAAGGTAAGCAAGGCAAGGTAAGCTATGGAAAACAAGTCAGTGAGGTAAACACGTCGACATACCCTCGTTCCGTCGCTGTTTGTCATTGGTGGGAAGGAGATGACCAACTTCGATTCATCTCTCAGGAAAGGGTACAGGGCCTTGTCCTTGAGCAGGTACAAGTACCTGGAAACAACATTAACTTTGTTTAGCATGAACCATCTCCAACTTGTCCAACAGTAAAAAATAAGCAAGGAGTGTAAGCATAACTAATATGACACCACATACCAGTGCCTCCACAAACAACCCAAACATGCTTTTATGAGTGCCCTATTATAACACACTTTGCCTACATTATCCATTTTAAAGCCCAGGGCTAAATAGAAATGGTTAAGATAATGGCCTAAACAGCTCTTAAAGGGACACTAACAACCAACAATAAATCAGTTGAGCTTGTTCAAGCGGTCTTTCCAAACCCTATTTAGAATAATATTTTGGGGAAAGGTTGGTTGATTACGTTACAAAATGGAGGCCAAACTTTTCTTTTTTTTTTATTTTGCATGAAGACCTCAGCTCTGGTACATCAGTGTGACATCACTAATTTAAAAGCATTTTTTTGCGTTTTGGATGTCTTGGTACAGGAAAATATTCTTGAAAAGTGCTAGGTCAAGTCTTTGATCCCTTTATAATTCAATGCAGTCCTTCACTGATGTACAATTACCTAGACTTAACACTGTCAAAGCCTGTGATGCAACGATGAGCTGGTGCATAAATGTCTGGGTCTTGTTGTTACACTTCATTCTTGCAGCTTTTCCAGTTTATCATGCCTTATGCCACGAGTAAGCATTTCACTACTGAAGAAGTGTAGTTTTCTAATGCAAACTTAAAACTCAGTGTTCTTCTTCAGAAGTGCCATACATAATAATTGCTTGTCTTGGAATTATCACTATATGCAATGCTTGATCACAGTTACACCAATTCCAGACGAGTTCAAATAAGTGACCTGCATACGATTCTAATTGCTTATGAGTCCATGATACATAATATGCTATGCCAAATTCACATGACTCCGGGCGAGTCTGATTCTGTGTATCCAAAATCAGCCTGAGAGGGTGAACACATGCTTCCATGAGCCTGAATAATTCAGTGATTTCTTGAGTGCGAGTGAGCCTAAGTATGTGTGCATGAGCTCCGAATCGGAATAAGCATGCACCACTCCAATATACATGGGTTCGAGCACAAATGGGCTCGGCAAGGTTAGATTTGTGATGAGTGCAAGTACGAGTGAGCCACCAAGCTGGGTGCGATTCTGGCATGTCTCAGTGAGCTCGTAACTAAAGGTACATATTTTGTGTGGGTGCGAGTTTCCTTTCATATTGCTGACATAATCCCGTGATTCACACTCTACCTTAAAGGGGCCCTGAACCACGTTTTATCGAAGTGGTGAAAGGCACTTGAAGTGAAACTGGGCTATTTCAGAAATACTTTGCCGCAAAAAGTACTTCAATGCGTTCAGCAGAAGCGGAGTTATTGGCAATCAAACATGACCTCTGCTGTGCTCCCGTTCCTTCTTCAATGCCTTACACTGCGAAGGCTACGGCGCGGTGGGGTGTGCACACGACACTCGGCCTTCTGAATGTCACCGTGGTGCGCAGTTCGAATTTCACTTTGGATGTTAACATAGAGTCCATGACTTCCACCTTTGTACCTACAACTCGCTAAACATAAGCCAGACACATTTGTCCTCAGTGAACTGCAGTGTGCTCGGTCAGCTGAGTCGTGGCGGCACCCAACGCCGGGCACGGTATCTATGCCATGTAGCCGTCCGCACCTTGATGTCAGCTATCGGCCAATAGCAGCTGTTTAAGGGAATTTTTTATTTATTTTATTTAGTTACAGTATACCGCGGTCACGAAGGACCAAGCAGGCAGAATATTTTTTTTAATACAATTGCACAGTTTTGTGGCACGAACGAAGCCGCACGGCACACAAAGTGGATAATACAAAGCAAACATATTAGTGCAACTAGAACCATTAAAAGACACTGGTGGAACCTGCCCATGCAAAATAATACAGTTCATAGGAGGATGCAAAATAATACAGCTGAGTTGAATACAATACATATAACAATGATGAAATAGAGCGTCCGATGACGAAATAAAGCGACCAGAAGAGAGTGAGGACAGGGCCTTCTGTTGATAAGAGAGCGTTTGAGAGAAAGGTGCCTTCGCAATTCGCTTGCAAGTTCCACGCACCGCATACTACAGCAAAACTTGGCTGAGATGTTCACAATAGCGTATGCTACCGGCAGGCTGTTGTTTTACCAAGCTTGAGGGGTGGTTCAGGGCCCGTTCAAAGGGTTAAGATGCAGGTAAAGATTCACCACTATGTGCACTCACTTGTATATTCCCGGATAGGTGCTTCGCTTCTTCTCCTTGCGCAGGGCATCTGCTTCCTCTGTCATTTGCCGATACAGCTCTTTGCCGCTCACCTCCTGCTTTCTTCCCAGTGGTATAAGCTGTCACAACACACAATGAGTGACACATTACTGAACATCTGTAACTCCGCATTTGCATGCCGTCTCATTTGTAACAAGACATGAAAAATCTGAAGTTGCAGAGGCATACACTTTGCATAGTAAGACTGTAGATTTTGAACCACTTGCAGCCAGCGCATTAGAGTAAGACAGAACAAGATGAAGGTCAGTTTGATATAGTGTTTGAGTGAGTGGAGATACTATTACAGAATTATAGTTCCACTTGGCTTCTTGCAAATAGAAATCGTCACCCATATATTTTCAACATTCAATTGCTCACTGTCAAAACAAAATTTCATTCTGTCCTGTTCAGTTCGATAGCAAAGTGGATACTGAATTGTTACTACTGCAGTGTTCTCTTACCCCAAGCACAAAATTGTAAGACCAGTATAGCATACATTAAAACCTATCACTGACCAAAAATGCAACGCATGAAGTTACAGTGCTGCAACCATGGTCACAATGGTACGAGACACACTAAAAAGCAATGCACGAAAACAAGCTTTAGCACTCCAATTTTTGGCAGGCCATTTCAAAAACTTCATTGCCAGGAGCACAGGCTTCAAACAGCTGTCTATCAACGTTTGCCAAGGATAGATACTGTTGGAATACTATGCTGAAGTAATATGTAATTATGTGCAAGAGTGTTTTCAAACCAGAAGCTCAAAAAAGTAAAGTGTAATGCTGCAATGGAGAACAAATAATGCAAAGCTACTAACATTCAGGATGGCTCACCTTTAGCTTGTCTGGCTCAATGGCATCGTAGTAGACATTCCCAGTTATTTTCGTAAGGTCGTGAGTAGCTATCGTAGCCTCGGATCGCTTCACACAAATGGTGTCGTGTAATTTGTTCTGGAAAGTTGGAAAACACAAAAAAAAATAAAGATAAGCCTAAGGGCATTGAACTTGCACCTTACCTTCTCTCAACATGTAATTGACCGCATGTATTTTCGATATTTCACTCCTTTATGCAAAAACAATAAAATACATGACATCTGGCTTGTCGACCCATGCAAATCTCACGAACACTGGTATTTAATTAGACGCACTCCTCAAAATCTCAACCAAACCTGAACCACATATGGAACCTTGGCTTCGATGTCAAAGAATTCAAAAGAATCACCCAAAAGTACCCAGTAATAATTTATAGGACCAAAACTTGCACAACGACTGAGAAAGTTGATATTCAGCACTGCACAATGAGTGATGGTCAAGGGAATTATGGGGGTCATGCTTAAGAGGGTGTTGAAACACCTTTTCTAGAAACTGAGCAAGACACCGTAATGAATGCGATGCCACAAACGTGTTCCCAAAGAAATTTCTTAGAAGGACCAAATATCAACAGAGATTTACGGGATGCAATGTTCACTTGCTCCGGTTATCCTTCAACTTATTGGTTCCTCTCAGCTGGGTTGGCGCTGATAGCACTGCTCTGCATATCACTTCATTTGTCCCTTTTCTTTCTGCGGTGCACTTATGCTAATATTTGGAGGCTGACATTTGACTAAGGCACTCAAGGCAACAAAGGAACAACAACAGGGCAAGTGGGATGCGTTAACTACTGTTGCTTCACTGTTTCCTGGAAAATTTGGAAGTGCGTACTCAATGACTGGCATCTACGGCTTGTCGCACTTCATGCAACTCATCGCTGACATTGCCTAAGGTGGAAGAAAAGCAAGGACTTATAAAGCCACAGGAAAGAGTAAGCAGTTATTGTAAGCTGCAGAATAATATACTGACTCACGTGCCTACGGATCAGAAACACTTTCTTATCATGTTAAGTGATTCAGTGTCCCTTTAATAGACAGGAATTGATCAGAGAGGAAATGCAGGTAACTGATAGCTTAGGAAGGGGAGTTGGGAATGTCGTGTAATAGAGCAAATAACCAGCGAATTACAACAACAACAAAATGAGTGCAGAGGGTAAGCAAACATGGAACAGAGTGGCAGATTACATGATGCAGCAAGATAAGAAAATTTGCAGGTATGCAGTAGCATCGGCTGATGCAAGGCAGGGTTGATTGGCAATCACTGGGAGGACAACCATCACTGATGACAATAACAGAAAAATTACTCCTAGTCGCAGTGGATGCAAAAATA
Source organism: Dermacentor albipictus (assembly GCF_038994185.2). Classification (NCBI taxonomy): domain Eukaryota; kingdom Metazoa; phylum Arthropoda; class Arachnida; order Ixodida; family Ixodidae; genus Dermacentor; species Dermacentor albipictus. The sequence continues at coordinate 167,336,423 of NC_091822.1, forward strand.
TAGATTAATAACAGAACAATGTTACAGAAAGCTCACTTGATTCATCTGTAAATGTGAGTCTTACATTACATTTGCCTGGTAGCATTCAAGTGCTCTAGAGGACTCTTGTGGGTCGGTTTACGTTCAGGTGGTCGAAATTAAGTGCTCAGAACTCATTTACCTGGTTCATTCAGAGCACCACACTCATTTCGTCATGCTCAGAGGTGCTCCTACCTTCGAGCTGGTAGCGCGACTTGGATATGACAGAATATTCCAATTGTGCGACTCCTCCGATTACTCTGGGAGTAGCTTAAGATTTGCATCAGGCATGATTACTCCGGATCCAATGCGGAGAGGCTTCGATATAAGTGCAGAAACATGTCTTAGTGAGGTAGGAACAAGTTAAATGTACCAATAAATGGGAGCTTGCTAAAGAAGTATATTACCTGGAGAGCAAGAAACTTGCGAAGTCGGTTGTCTCGGTCAAGATAGACGTTCCGGATGATGCAGCAGACGATGTAAGGCCTCACTTCCTGCACAGCGTCGGTTACTATCACCGTGGGGCTCTGGGAACTCAGTTGGAGAACTTCGAAGGCATTCTGGACCTGAAAGCACCAGCAGACCAAACAGCAAGTGAAACAGAAGAAAGTCATTGTCGTTCAGCATAGCTAGTGTGCAACATTTAAAGACAAGGAAAGGAATACAGACACTGTCTTGCACTGAATCATGCATTACTAACTCTCAGCCCTGCTAAACTGCTGCGCTATTGTGGTAGCACACAACGGCAACAAAGCAACTTTTAAAAATAAATGGCTAACTTTTCTTTCAATATTACTTCCACTTCCTGACTACAAGGATGGTGCAGTAAAGGGCCTCTGATTAGATAACTTTTTGCAGCCACTTTCAGTGACCCTAAATGAGGCCATTTGCTGCATGTTATTAGACTGGAAAAGATTAGGAGTGAGGATCAACGGCAAATATCTCGACAACTTTCGGTTTGCAGATGACACAGTCCTGTGTAGCAAGGTGAGGGACGAATTTCAACAAATGATTGAAGTCCTTAGCAAAGAAAGTGTAAGAGTATGGATGAAGATTAATATGCAGTAGACAAAGGTAATGTTCGATAGCCTGCCAAAAGAACATTAATTCATGATCAGCAGTCAGCCTCTAGAATTTGTGCATGGGAGGTATCCTGTGTCTACCTAGTGGGCATGTCCATTTCGTCTGCTACTGGAGTACTGATTGGCTGGGTGCACCTGCCTGCTCACACGTACCCCAGCCCAGCCAGTTGGAACTTCAGCAGTAGACGAAATGGACATGTCCACTAGGTGGACATGTACAGAACACCTCCCCAGAAGTTCATTTGTCTAGGTCAACCACTCACAGAGGACTGTGATCAGAAGGAAATTTACAGAATAAGTTGGAGTGCACAGGCAGACATTAGAAATCATGATCAGGAGGACACCATCGTTGTTGAAAAATTTGTACAATCGTTGCATTCGACCGGTACTAACATGTGGCACAGAAACTTGCCGAGATCAACAAAGAAGCTTGGGAACAAGTTAATGACCACACAAAGAGCGATGGATCAAAAAAAGAATGTTAGGTGTAACGTTAAGAGACGAAGCCATGAATTGTGTGGATCAGAGAGCAAATGGGATAGCCAATATTGTAGTTGATGTTAACTCATTCGCTGCCAATGCCTGTGACTTGAAAAAACTTCGCAGAGTAAAGTGTGAATATTTCTCAAATATCAATGAATGTATTTTGATAAGTGTCCAGCAAATATTTCACTTAGGCGTTCATGACGCACAGAAAGGTGAACGTGTGGCACGTGCGCTCGCTTTCGGTAAAAAAAAAAAAATGTGCAGTACAGAGCGCACACGCGCGGTGGGCGGCAGCGAATGGGTTAAGAGAAAAAAATGGAGCTGAGCAGGTCACGGGATGTGCAAGGCAGATGACCGGTGGACCATTAGGGTAACGTAATGGGTGCCAAGGGGAGTGCAGTCGAGAATGGCTGAAAACTAGGTGGGGTGATGAAATTAGGAAATCTGCATGTGCAACTTTTAATTCAGTTAGTGCAAGACAGTGGTAATTGGAGAATGCTCAGAGAGGCTTTTGTCCTGCAGTGGACATAAAAATGAGCTGATGATGATCTCTTAATGCATGCCATGCACACAGTACAAGTTGGTCACTGTTAACAATTATTAATGTTAGTATTTCAATACCCGTAAGTTCTGCATGCCAAGCCTGTAAGCCTAATCGAGTTACAAACATGCTTGAGCGCATCTGTGGCAATAAAATAAAAACAAACAAACAAGCAATACGCCGCAAAATTAGGAGGTGTGTTGCAGGTTCTGGATAGCTTAGCACACTCCTTCCGCAATCAGCTACTATATTTTGTGTAAAGCCAGGTATCAAATTTCAAGACATCCAGTCAATGGTCACAAGTACCCACTGTTGCCAAACCAGAAGTATGCAGCAAGACTTTACCTACTAGCACCGTAATTCAGAACTGAAATGTACTAGCGCTGCAGCACACGAACTTTCGAAGCAGCCGAAGCAACACGCGTTTGCACAAGAGCGTCACTGCTATCAAGAATAACATGACACTGAACGCACCTCCTGGACGTCGACGGGCGCACTGGTTCCTTTCTTCTTTCCTTTCTTGGACGCACCGGACTTGTCCTGTCCCGTGCCTTTCGACTCTCGCGGACAGTGGCTTTTGACGTATTCTAGGACTTGCTTGTAGTGACACTGTTCGACCAACTTCTTCAGGCGCTTGTCACTCAGCGGATTATCTTTCAGGAGGAGCTCCTTAAGCTTGCCTATGTCTCCAATTTCACCTGGAACCTGCTTCACAGAGTTGCTAGCGAGATCGAACAATTTGAGCGACGGCAGGGTGTTGGATAGCTTGCCCGGCAGCGTTTCTATGCGGTTGCTGTTGGCTATAAGCTCGGACAGTTGTTCGAACCGGGTCTCCCCAGAAAGAAATGAGGGAAATTCCTCAAGCTGATTCCTGGAAAAGTTTAACACGATGAGGCGCGTCAGCTTGGCAAACTCGTCGGGGAACGTCGTGAGCCGGTTGTTGCTCACATTGAAGCTTTGCAGTTCTCCGAGGTTGGACAGCTCGACAGGTAGTTCCTCGAGAAAGTTGCTTGAGACGTCGAGGAACTTCAGCTTGCGGAGTTTGCCCAAATCGGGAGGTAACTTCGAAAGCTGGTTCGCATTCAGCGCAAGTCGGGTGAGGTTGACAAGACGAGCGATGCCATCGGGCATCGCCGTCAGACACGTATGGCTAACCTCTAAAAAATTGAGGTGAAAAAGAGTGTACACGGAGACGTCGAAAGAGTCCTCTTCGATCTTTTTCGATATTTCCGCGCCGCTTAGCACAAGCTCGCATCGTTTTTCTATTCGAGCGTGGTCAACTTCTTGCCACGCGGGCGCCATTTTTGGGGTGATGTGCGGTGACAACCGGCGAGAAGTGAGCTTTTAATGGCGTCAGTTTCGCATTCCGCGACTACTGCGACGCCTGGCGCATGGATTCGGGGATCATGGGGATCAAGCATTGGGTGCGTTAAGTTAGCGCGCTCCGAACTCTAAAGGAGCACGGTCGAGTGCGCTCGAGTGCGACGCCTTCGGAGCTTAACTTGACGGCCATTTTCGCAGACTGATTTCGGGTGCACCATAGAGTTTCTAAAAATACTAATATGAAACTCTATGGGGTGCACGAACGGGGTCTGGCGAATGTTATGTTGCTTCCGCATCCGCTATTGCACTTCGCGCGCTTTTCGAAAATGGCCCCGCCGACCGTACTCATGCAGTTCTTGTTAGACGATGAAGAGGTAGAAGAACTTGACGCGCGGCGTGCCTTCTTTTTCCTGTTCTGAAGTTTCATAAAGCACGTAAGGCTACAGCGCTAAGCTAACACACTTAACAAACCAAGGTCCAAACGCTCAAAACATGTTCTTTCAACGTTTACGATGCCGTCGCTTTCTCTTCGGGGCTTCGACACCACACCGCGACACAAACATCGTCCCAGTCGCTGGCCCAGCGCGCTATCGCCACTTCGAGCAACATAACAAAGGCAGATAGCTTTGCGTTGCACTGTCCCACTGCAGAATTGCGCTTTGAGCGAAACCAAAACTGGGAGTGCGATTGTTCTCTGCGCCCAGCTCAAGCTGCAGCTGACGGCTGCCACCTTAAAGCTAAAGGCCCTATACACTTTCTTCTTTTTTTTTATGCCGCGTGACCACGATACCGCATACGTAGAGGATCGTTGCGGCGTCTCATCTGCTAGACTCGGAATTATCCGTGCGCGACCCATTCTCTATATTTGCCCATGCTATCTCGCACTGCTGGGTTTATTCGCAGTAGATAAAGCGGCTTCGGTAGGCTTTCTCCTATAATAACTGCCATAATCGAATCTTGGATTTTTTGTTTCTTTTTACTGGAACGTAGAGCGCTTGACGCCGTGTAAACCGTGTGCATTCATGCTCTACCCATAGAGAAATAAATTCAACGTTGAAATTTCTGTATGCTCTACCGCCGGCGGCTCGCTATTTGCAGACTGCTTGGCCGGTGTCGTGAGCTTGCTGGCGGGCAGTTCTGACGCCAGCATGTTCCATGCGACAGTTTCACAGAAGGGGCCTTGCTAGGGTGGCGACCATGTTAAATGGAATTATCTCTGTTGCTGGCGCATGGTATTAAAATCTGTTCGTTCAAGATTCGGCGATAGCAGTGCGTATCAGAGAAAGCCTGCCGAAGCCGCCTTCGCCGTGGTCCATTTTAGTCTGTCCGCGACTGTAAAACTAGCATTGACTATGGCAGAACAGTCAAGAAAGAAATTTCCAATATTTTTTTGTTTTATTTCTTTTTTTGTATACAACACTGAAACGCCATGAAACATTTTTACAAGCGCATCCACATCTCAGAGGTGTGCGACGACCTTAAGTTTGAAATCTCGCTTTCCCAAGAAAACAAGCCGTGGGAACCGCGTAATATATCGTTAATCGCATGTCGCCTCGGATAAGCGCAGCGATAATCTGGACCGCAGCCGAAACGATGTGGAAGAGATCGTCTGCTCTGTATATAACGTATTCTTCGGCGGTTCACGTTTCACGCAGGTGGGGCAATCAGCTGTTTAGCGAAGCTAAGCTCCTGGGAGAGTAATTTAGATGATAGAGTGATCACTCCCGAGGTCGTGTTGGGTGTTGCGCCAATGGGCGTTGTCTGAGTTTTTGGTGTGTCTAGTTCAGTAGAAGTGCCGAGGCGAGTGGTGAAAGCTGGGTCAGTGATGAGTGTAAGCCCGATATCATGGGAGTCTTGCCATAAGTTACGACCTGCAGCAGAGCTGTCTCTGTAACCCCATCCTGTGTGCGGGAGATTGAAGTCGCCTCCGATGATAAGGGGGCTGCTGCCTGCGATGTTAAGGGCCTTTTTGAAGAGGGTTAGAAATCGGCTGTGGCGTTAAGAGGGAGTATTGTAGATATTGAGGATAAATATTCCTTCCTTACGTTTTCTGTACGGGATGAGCTCAATGAATAGGTGTTCGATGCGCCGATCGTGGAGATCGTGTTCGATTGCAGCAATTCTTTTTCGAACGGGTGTGGAGACTTCGTGTGGAGCGTTGTTCGCTGTGAAAGGTTAATATCCGAGACTAAGATTACGTCGTGTTGACATGAAGCAGTACGGAGGTGTTTATTTATTTATACATACTGCAGCGCAATTCGCGCTATAGCAGGAGTGGGTTGAGAAAAAGAACAGAAAATGCATCGGAGTATACATTCGAGTTGACGGAGAACGGGTTGTTTATGGAGGTAGCCTCGGCAGTTTCACTGCCAGAACGCTGTGTCAGTGTTAGTGTGGGCCATGATGAAGGATAGGGGATGCCACAGGTGGCAGGGTGGCGGCGACGGTTCCTGTTGTGTCCATGGCTACGGCTTGATCGGTGGAAGCGGTTTGTGTGAAAAGGGTTTGAATATTAGCTCCCATGGCTGTGACTCTGTGCATAAGGGCGATTAGAGAATTGTGTAATGTTTCTACCTTGCTTTGGAGCGTTACGAGCATGTCCTTGACTTCGGAGCGTACTTGGCCCTGAGCTCCTTCTTGGAGGGCTCGTTTTTTGGGGGCTAGTCTTGAGAGTTCTTCGGGTCGGCAGTTGGTAGCGGGTTCTGGGTTGTTGGGTTGTGTGTGGGTTGGGTTTTGGGTTGTTTGAGTCTGTGAACCTCATGGGTAAGCTTTTGGATTAAATCACGCATAACTGCGTGTTCTTAAGGTGTTCGATATCTGTGTTGTCTGTGTTGGGTTTAGGCAGTGGGGGGGGGGGGGGGGGATTTTACGTGACCCTCTCGCGAGACGCCCGTCAGGGCGTCTGCGAAGCTCACCCTTTCCGAGGTATATCTGGCTCCTGGAGTCAACGTGGAGCTTGATCTGGAACGGCCCGCTCTCGGTCGGGAGAGGGACCGGGACCGGTGCTTGGTCTCCATGGGCGGGAAATCTTCTGATTGAAGGGCTGATAGCTGTGCTGCTCGGCGTTCTCCGAGGCGTCTTCGTATAACGTACGGCGTTTTGTATCTGGCAGTACAAGCTTTGTCCGCTGTGGTGTGGGGTCCACCACACAACGTCCACTTGGGCGTACACTGATCTTGATCTGGGTTGCGAGCTCCGCAGCTCCGGCAGATCTTATTAGGGAACTGGCAAACGTCCATGCGGTGCCCGAGACGGCCGCAGTGGTAACAGATATCGATCTACTTGCGGTACAGGGAGCATGGTATTAGTGTTGCGCCATAGCGAACCATGTATGGTACGTCAGGTCCGTCGAAGGCAATGACGATGGTCGTGGTAGAATCGATTCGCTTGGCGGGTAGGGCTAGACCATTACGATCATTCATGTTGTTAGCGTCGGCTTGTCTGGCGTTATCGGTGAGAGGGATGCCTCTGATGATTCCTTTGGTAGTATTATCTGGGGCACCTTCGTACGTGCTGACTTCGTGGGTTACCCCGTTGACTTGGATGGACTTTATTCTTACGTACCAGTCCGCATTTTGCTGGCTGGGCGTGCTGATCACCATGAGGTTTTGCTGGTTGTTCGAGCAGATTGTGTCGTTTTGACTGTTTTCTGAGTTAAGTTGCGTTGCTTGAAGAATAGCTGCAGTCATTGTAGGGCTGCCGACCTTGGAAATATTGAGTGCTCCTTTGGGTCTAAGATGATGTTGATCTCATTTGCTGCTAGTGGCAGCACGCGCCCGGCCTTGAGAACCTTAGTCCTAACTTGCTGCCTGGGTTTATAGCGAGAGCGAGAGTCTTGCGACCTAGGTTGTTGTTCTTGGGATAGTTTTCGGCACCGTTTCTCGTCGGGACGACGGGCGGTACACCGGCGGGAACGGGCGGTACACCAGCCCATCTCGGTGATTAACTTCAATGCTTCGCGGATTTGGCCAGGGGCTTGTTCGTCGTAGCAGAGCTCGCACGGACACGCGCGGGAACGGGTCGGTAGCCTGGTAGGCCGAGCACCTGGGAGCCCGAGCACCCGGCGCACGCGCTTAGTCTTAGAGCGGCGACGGCGTGGTCATAACATAAAAGTGGTCGCAGTACCAGGAAAATGAATGTCCCACCTGAGGACTTCGTATCTACAGTCCTGGTGGTCTCACGTACGGTTCGAATGGTATAAAATTCGGGCTGGTATTCACAGAAAATCGCGGCGAAAACACTTCAAGACAGAGCCGATGTGAACATAAGCTATGAACGTTGCACTTCTTTGTCTTCATCCAATAAACTTAAAGAGAGCTGTTTTTTTACATTAGGTACCTCTCTCGAAAGCAAATCTTTTCAGCCGTGTTTTGCGCGTCCTTCATTCTAACAACCAAATTAGCCCAGATTTGGTATCCTAGCCCTGGTTTCCGACTTGTGGCGTACTGCTTAGAAGGGGGTCACTGGTTATTATTTGCTTTGGAAACATATATACACATCGCCGGAAAGGGAAAGCGAGGAGACGGCTGGCAACTGCTACCGGAAGGGTCACTTGTAACGCCTGCCTGCTCTACATGAAAGGAGGCAGAAGCATAGAAATAGTTACAATGGAAAGTAATAATTTTTTTGTCGATGAACACTTTCGTAGTTAGACGCGAGAGACACACACACACACACAGAGAGAGAGAGAGAGAGAGGAAGAAGGAAGTGCAGGGAGTTTAACCAGACCGAGTCCGGGTTGCTACCCTACACGTGTGGAGGGGAATGGGGAGTGAAAAAGAGGAAACGTGAGTCTATAACGCACTTTCACATGAACTTAGACACATCACCTAACTTAGACACAAGAAATAAAAAATGCCAAATCCATTAGCCTAGACGTTTGCTCTGGTGTTCCACAGGGATCAGTATTAGGACCTACACTTTTTTTAATCTACATAAATGACATTTTTTCCTGTGTCACTCCAGATGTTGTACTGAGATTATTTGCAGACGACTGTGTTGTGTACACTACGGTTCGTTCACAAGATGACCAAAATAATCTGCACTTAACCCTAACTAACATTGATTCTTGGTGTAAAACTTGGGATATGAAAATAAATGTAAGCAAAACGTCCTCTGTCACCATAACAAGGAAAAAAACTCCCATCTATTTTACTTACCTTTTATCAGGATCTGCTGTGACGCGTAATAATGAAGTAAAGTACTTGGGGGTAACGTTTACTGAAAAATTGAGTTGGGAATCCCACGTAGATAACATATGTACAAAAGCATACCGACAACTTGGATTCATCCGACAAAAATTGTCAGCTGCACCTGCGCATGTAAAACTAAACGCCTATATGACTCTAGTAAGGCCCATCCTGGAGTACAGCGCCATAGTTTGGAACCCCCATCAGTCTTACCTGAAAACGAAACTTGAAAGAATTCAAAGCCTAGCACTCCGTTTTATTTACTCCCGATACTCCCGCTACGATAGCGTGGCACTTCTCCGTAAAAGGGCTAGCATCTCGACGTTAGAATGCCGACGACTAACTGCATGTATGAAATTTCTTTTCCTGTTATATCATGATTGCATCAACATAACTAAAGACGTGTACCTAAAGCCACCTCACCACCGCTCCAAAAGAATCAATCGCGACTTGTGCATACGGCCATTTGCTGCTAGATGTAATTTATTCAAATTTCCTTTTTTTCCTCGTTCCATAGAACTATGGAATAGCCTGCCCCGCCATATTGTGAATGATGTGTCAATTGATGTTTTTGTTGCGAACGTTGAATCTTTCTTTGAAAATGCTTTTGTAAATGTGTTGTAGTCACAGCCTTCCTGATTATGAGTCATGAATTGTATGATTCTACAGCTCTGCACACTTTGTGATTCCTTTATTTATATAAGTTATGTATCTTTTCATTCATGTTCCGGAACACCAAACCTGTTGTACCACCTATTGTACATTCCACTCCTGTCAGAGCCTGAGAAAGGCTCACAGTATTATGAAATAAATAAATAAATAAATAAATAAATAAATAAATAAATAAATAAATAAATAAATAAATAAGAAACATACTGACCTTTCAAGTAGCACGGAAGTGTCGTTGACAATGGTGGTGGTGGTGGTAAACTTTATTGAAAGGGGGAAGGGTAAATGCGGGACGTGGCTGGGGGATCGGGCTCTAGTAAGGCCCTGGGCCTGCTTGGCCTTCTCCGCCCAGTCCACCAGTTGAAGCTGTCGGTCGACGTCCCCGGAACTGAGCCAGGCTGTCCAGTCAGTCTCGCTGCTGACGTGGGGATGAGAACGTATCCCAAATAATTACTCCTCTCTAAATTCCCCTGTAGACCACGAAGTGGCACTTCGAGTGACATGCCCGTCACCGTTCGTATATTTCGCCAGCCGCATTATCTCCCAAGTTGTATGAAATTCAACTCGGAGCAGAGCATCTCCCACCTGCATGCCCACACGGCTGCGCTCGCAAAGTCCGTTGTCACAACAGCAATCGACTGGAAGCACTTACCCGCCGACTCCGTGCACCACTCCAGTCCCGATGATTTCAAGAAATACATTGAAGAAATCATCCATTGTTTCTAAAAGCCCACCCGTCAGGTAACACCCAAATACAGGGGCATTTGTGGTAGAATGAAGAAAGAAAGAAAGAAAGAAAGAAAGAAAGAAAGAAAGAAAGGAAGAAGGAAAGAAAAAAAGAAAGAGAGAAAGAAGGAAAGAAAGAAAGGAAGAGAGAAAGAAAGGAAGAGAGAAAGAAAGGAAGAGAGAAAGAAAGGAAGAGAGAAAGAAAGAAATACACGAAGAGTTAGCTAGAGTAGCTCAGCTCATTGTGTACGGCTACAGCAGTTTCTGAGGACTCTATTGATGCGAACAAATAATTTTAAAATATCGTACCGGGGCGGCCTGAACATTAACTCCTTCGCGATTGTCTTAATCTCGCCTACTCTACGGTGGCATCTCAATTTCATTCACCGCAGCACGCGTGAACAAGCCCACGCGCCCAGTAGCTCGCGCTGTGGCTCGCATTGATGAAGCGGACGTTTCGGCTCTCTTGCCATTTGCTCTCCTTCGCGGGTGTCGTGGGCAAGCGAATAAGAAGCGGCTGCGAGGCTGCGTTGCTGAAATATCCGTCCCGGGTCACCTCGCGCGTATCGCGATCGTGATATGCAAAATAGTGGGCGGACAGCCTGTGGGAAGACGCCTGACGGACGACGCTATAACATAGCCTGCGTCGTCTGCGTAGGCGTGGCGACGCGTCGGGAGAAGTTATTCACTTGCTTAGAAATACTAGTGGGTGTCTCGAAAGGAGCTCGGTGATTGTGCACTGTAGGCTCCAGACGTCAAACGCACAATGACGTCAAACGCACATGACGTCAAACGCACAAGAAATGACTTTGCATGCGCAAATCCACGGCACGTTGACAGTGAAAAATACTTGGGGGGTAAATAGGCACGCCAGGAGACTGCGCATCGCCGCGTGTTTGCAAGGCGTCATACAGTTCTTGGTGTTAAGAGGAAGCTTTAGCTCGGGCCCAACTCCGACGCGGCCTATTCAAATACATGTAAAAACGCAAAACCGTTTTTCTGGGATAACCTTTGCATCGATTTTAATTAAATGTGTTGCATTTGAGAGAGAAAGTTAAGTTCTAGTGACTGTAAGGAAGCGGAATTTCGATTTAGGGCTTGAATTTGGAAAGAGGTTTTCTAAAATTCAGAAGTTTGAAAAAATAGAAGCACGAAGTTTACAAACTAATAGCTCAGCATCAATAACATATATCGCGGTTCTGGAAAAGGCATCCAGTAGATCGTTCAAAGCGGACGAATTTCATGTCATTTTACATCTTACGTGAATCTGTTACGTTGTTTACGAGGGTTACGAAGTTGTAATTACAGATGAACAAATTTTTTGACATTCATGTGCAAGATGTCAAATTTGTCCGCGTTAGATGCGCTATCAGATACAATTCACAGAATTGAAATATTTTTTGTTGCCGAGTTACGGAGTTGTAAACTTCATAGTTTCGTTTTCTGAAAATTTGCGAATTTTTAATAAAGGATTGACAACCTAACCCGAAAATTCGCAACAAGCAGTCACTAGATTTTAAGTCTTTTAAATGCAACAAATCCCGTCAAATTTGAGGCAGTGGTTGCCGCGAAAAACGAATTCTCCTTTTACATGTATTTAGAGATGTTTACAAACATGTGACAGACATTACCTGTGCAAGCTGCGTATTAGAAAGTCACAGTGGTAATATTAGAGAGGCTGTTACTAGAGCGGCGACATTAGATAGGCTGTTTTATGACACATAATATAGCGAGGAAATGGAACTAATTTTGAGACACAGGGCATCACGAATTCTTGAAGTTACGGTCTTATGGCGGAAACGTTCTCTTGTAGATCATGTTCTTATCACCCCAACCTGAGTAAGTGCGAAGATACTGTATACTCTTAAAATTTTGACAACATTTTGATTGCAATAGGGGTGTTTCGGTTTTTTCCACTTTGTAAACACCCAGGAAACTCCCTTTTCTTCCAGAAAAGCGTGTTTCACAAAGGAACACCTTTGGAACACCCCAGTCCTATTTTACACCCTAATTTTATGGGTGTAAATTGACAAGGCTTTGGTGTGATGAATGTTTGCAGGTTACGCATTTATATTGGCTATACGTGAAACGCACGCTACCTGGCTGCTCCTGGGCCATAAACTGTACAGCGCCAATTACCAGCTGCATTTCCTTTTATATATGCATGCTGCTCCAATCGTATTAGATCTACTAGTACAGTATGACTTACTGCAGTTCCCGGGCATGTAAAAAAACCTACACAAAGCGATCAGAAAGCCTTAGTTTCAGCAGGTCTCTGTGAGCTGCATCTGAAATTAAGTACACGAGCGTTTTCCGTTATCGACATGCTACCGCCGCGGCCGAATCCTTGACCTAGAGCTGAGCAGCAGAAGCCCACAGCCGCTACTGCGACGGGTTAACTGATTTGGACTGCAATAGTGACCGGGTTTTGACGTCCATTAAAGGCATACGCATTACCAATGTTTCGATCTCTGTATCACTTGCGCCACATTACATTTTTTTTTAAATTCTGGGTGTTAATGCCCTGGAACGCCAGCACCCTGTCTTTGGTAGCAACGCAACTGAAAGGTGGAGAACGAAGAGTTCCTAGAAAGCCAATCTTCCTATACTCTGAATGGCTCCCAGTGATGTTCCTATTCAGTCGGTGTTGCTCGACCAGTTGCAGACGGCGTATGTGCCATTACAGTTGGCGGGCACAGCACAGTCGTTGCACTACATGGAGTCAGTGAGACGGGCAACACGAATAAAGTTTTATTTGGACAGATGATTTGCAAGGTGCAGTTTAATGCAATGCATGCGGAGTACAACCAGCGCAAAACAAGACTTAAGTAAACCGAAATAAAAGCGATTCAATGCTACATAACTGGACTTAACCCCAGATTTTTCAAACAGGAGCATATGTACAGTGCATTAACATACATTTATGCATTTGTACAGGAATACAAGTCATACATATTTCAATTTACATAGCCCAGATAATTTCTCAGCTTCACGATACTTCGACGTATGAAAATGTGACACGGACGACAGTTTTCTTAGATCAATAAACCGAAAATAACCGCACAAGTCAAGGCGCAGAAACAGACTTCTTTGCAGTTAAAGCTCAAATAGCTTCAAGCTGTAAAACGATGAAATGGGTAAGCTTTGTAGAGAGCCTTCGCTGGGAGATGTAAAAAAAAAAACGCTTCCGGTATTTTTTTTTCAGTAAACAGTAAAGCGCGTAAGTATGCGAACTTTCCCAGTTAGATGGGACAGAAGGGACTACAACACATTTCTAGACGACGATCTATATATACCACGTCACATTCTCCAATATCATGACCTCAATGTGCAGCTATTTCGTGCTCGCTGTCGTATTGTCAACAATTGAGTGCTGTGTGGGTGTGTCTTTTCTCTTCGTCCACATAACAGTTGCATTATACAAAAACAGTAAGTAAAAGCCTCCAAGATGACACATTAACGAAAATTGTTTTACGTGTGAAAACCACGATCTGTTGATGCACGCCACAGTGGGAGACTCGGGAAATTTGGACCACCTGGGGTTCTTTAATGTACACCTAAATCGCAGTACACGGGTGTATTCGCATTCTGGCCCCATCGAAATGCGGCCGCCGTGCCCGGGATTCGATAGCACGACCTCGTGCTTAGCAGCCCAACACCATAGCCACTAAGCAACCACTGTGGATGCATATTGTTACGTAGGAAGACGCAGACGAAAAGCTATGTACAAGTATATTTACAAGAAAATACGCTGCGCTTGGCCAAGAGGCAACAGCCCGCGCTAGCTTGTAATCGTCTTAGTGCTCGGCTCTTCGTCATTGGAAATACTATCCCGTAGCACAACCCCGGCACCAAAAGCGCCGTCCCTCAGCGACTAAAGGCCGATGTCTGAAGCAGTGTAGTAGGTCTTGAGCCTACTGACGTGCACGACATCACTAGATGCCAGAGTAGATGAGGTTGAGCTCACAGGAGCAATTTCGTACGTCACAGGCGTCACCTGGCGCAGCATGCGGTAGGGCCCTGTGTATCGCGAAAGGAGCTTTTCTGAAAGTCCGACGTGACGAGAGGGCGACCACAGGAGCACGAGTGTACCAGGCGGAAACTACATCACGGCGGCGGGCTTTGTACTGACGCTGCTGCGCGGTTTGTGAGTCCGTCAGTCGAGCACGGACAAGCTGGCGTGCATGGTCGGCGAGGGCGATGGCGTCGCGCGCATACTCGGTTGTTGAGATCGCAGCAGGAGGAGGAGGAAGTACCGTGTCAAGGGGCAAGGTCGGTTGGCGACCGTAGAGTAGATAAAAATGGAGAAAATCCGGTGGTGTCGTGCCGGGAACAATTATAAGCAAATGTGACGTAAGGAAGGGTAACGTCCCAGTCGTGGTGGTCCTTCGAAACGTACTTGGACAGCATGTCGGTAAGAGTACGGTTTAACCGCACTGTCAGGCCATTGGTTTGAGGATGGTATGAGGTAGTCAGCTTGTGTTGAATAGAGCAGGAACGCACAATGTCGGCGATAACCTTCGAGAGGAAGTTACGACCACGGTCAGTAAGCAGCTGTCGCGGGGCGCCATGCACTAAGATAATGTCACGCAAGAGAAAGTCCGCCACGTCAGTGGCGCAAGTGGTAGGGAGAGCCCGCGTGATAGCGTATCGGGTGGTGTTATCAGTTGCGACGGCTACCCATTTGTTCCCAGAGGATGACGTGGGAAAGGGACCGAGGAGGTCTAATCCAACACGAAAGAACGGTTCCACAGGGATGGTGATCGGCTGGAGATGAGCGGAAGGTAGCACCTGAGGTGTTTTCCGACGCTGGCAGGGATCACAGGCAGCAACATAGCGTCGGACGGAGCGAGCGAGACTAGGCCAATAGAAGCGGCGGTGGACGCGGTCGTACGTGCGGGTTACCTAAAGATGTCCTGCAGTGGGTGCGTCATGCATCTCAAAGAGCACAGTCTGTCGTAGATGTTTTGGCACGACAAGAAGAAGATCAGGGCCATCAGGGAGGAAGTTCCTTCGGTACAGAATGCCGCCCTGGAGGACATATCGGCGAACGGATGCGTCGGTAGGTGTAGAGCGCTGACGCTCGATGAGTACTCGCAGCGATAGGTCTCGGTACTGCTCATCGGCGATGTTAGCGAAGGCAGACACAGAAAATGCCGTCGGCGGTACTACTGTCGGCGTCGTCAGGCTCGTCTACCGGGTAGCGAGACAGGCAGTCAGCGTCCTTGTGCAGTCGGCCAGATTTGTAGGTGACAGAACGAATATTCTTGGAGCCGTAAGGCCCAGCGACCAAGTCTTCCTGTAGGCTCTTCCAATGAGTATAACCAGCAAAGCGCGTGATGGTCTGTGACAAAGGAAAAGGGTCGGCCATATAAGTATGGGCGGAACTTCGCAATGGCCCAAACTAGGGCCAGACACTCAAGCTCAGTGATGGAATAGTTGCGCTCCGCGGGCGAGAGGAGCCTGCTGGCGTAAGCGATAACACGGTCGTGGCCACGCTCGCGTTGTGCCAGTACTGCGCCAATTCCATGACCGCTGGCATCAGTACGGACTTCGGTAGGCGCAGAAGGATCGAAATGGGCCAGAACGGTAGGCGTTGTGAGAAGGTCAATTAGAAGCGAGAATGCAGAGGACTCGTTATCGCCCCACTGGAAAGGGGCGTCTTTTTTCAAAAGCTCGGTTAGTGGTCGCGCTATGGCCGCGAAATTTTTCACGAAACGGCGGAAGTACGAGCAAAGGCCGATGAAGCTGCGCACATCCTGGACACACTTTGGAACAGGGAAGTGCGTAACAGCATGAATCTTGCCTGGATCCGGTTGCACTCCGTTCGCGTCAACGAGATGTCCAAGGACGGTAATCTGGCGACGGCCGAATTGGCACTTCGATGCATCGAGTTGCAGACCGGCTCGCTGAGAAACGTCCAGGACTGTTGAGAGGCGCTCGAGGTGCGTAGCGAATGTTGGGAGAATACTATAACGTGGTCTAAGTAGCACAGGCACGTGGACCATTTGAAACCGTGAAGAAGGGAGTCCATCATGCGTTCAAAAGTGGCAGGAGCGTTACATAGACCGAACGGCATCACTTTGAATTGATAAAGACCGTCGGGTGTTACAAAGGCAGTCTTCTCGCGGCCGACATCGTCCACGGCAATCTGCCAATAGCCGGGGCGAAGGTCAATAGAGGAGAAACAGCGAGCATCGTGGAGGCAGTCAAGGGCGTCATCAATCCGAGGTAGGGGATACACGTCCTTTTTGGTAACCCTGTTAAGGTGCCGATAATCCACGCAAAAGTGCCATGAGCCATCCTTTTTTTACCAGCACGACAGGTGACGCCCATGGACCACATGACGGTTCAATAATGTTCTTGGCAAGTATTTTGCGAACTTCGGCGTGAATAACTTGACGCTCAGCCGGTGATACTCGATACGGGCGGCGATGAATTGGAGGGGCATCGCCGGTATTAATGCGATGTTTGACAGCTGTTGTTTGGGCCAAAGGACGATCGTTAAAGTAAAAAATATCTTGGTAGGAAATCGGAACGCGGTAGAGCGCACGAGCGTGCTCGGAAGGCATGTCGGGTGCAATCATTTTTTGTAAGTTGGCGATGGTACAAGTTGCCGACTGCGACGGTAGAGGAGGATCGGCTGAATTGTCTACTGAAATCGATGCTACAGAGTGATCCTCGAATGAGCAAAGTTGGGCCAGAGACATCCCGCGTGGCAGCACTTGTGTCGTCAAGCCAAAATTGACCACTGGCAGGCAGACGCAATTCGCCGTAATAGATAAAACTGTGTGAGGTACTGTGATCCTGTGTGTAAGGAGGACGTCTTGCATAGGAGCCGCGATGTAGTGACCGTCGGGGAATGGTGGGGATGACACGAAGTCAGCGTAAGTCAGTGCCGAAGGTGGCACGCGAACGAAGTCGACGGAACTGAGGCGAGTAGGGTGTTCAGCGGGATCCAGAACAGGCAGGTCGAGGCGGAGAGTACTGGGGAGCAATCGATGAGAGCAGAATGTGCGGAGAGGAAGTCTAAGCCGAGGATGATGTCGTGGGGACAGTGAGCGATGACTGCATAGCACGAGTGTTGAACGATTGGCGAAGGAGACGCGGGCGGTACACATACCAATTACGGGGGCTCCGCCATCGGCGACACGGACAACAGGCGTCGTGGCGGGCGTGATAATTTTCTTGAGCCGGTAACGAAGGTCAGCGCTCATTACGGACAAATGCGCCCCAGTGTCTGGGTGCAGACACAGAAACACCGTCGACTTGCACGTCAAGAAGGTTCAGATGAGTGGGCAACGTCAGTAGAGGATTTGGCGGCGTAGGGAGCAATGCAGCGTCACCTCGAGGTGCTGCATCGTCTAGTTTTCCGGCTGGGAGCGGCGTCCGAAGGGAGTCGGCGAATAGGAGCGACGGGGCTGGGGAGAGCGAGATTGTCGTCGTTGGGGCGAAGGCGAACGAGAATAGGAGCGGTTCGATGCAGGAGAATCAGCGGCGGCGTTATCGGAGCGTGCGGCATAGGGACGAGAAGGGCCACATGGGGGGCGAGAGTAGGCAGTATAAGTAGACCGGGTCGGGGAACTCCAGCGACTGCGACAGTGCCGAGAAATGTGCCCGATTCGATGACAGTGGAAACAAATGGGCTTGTCAGCAGTGCGCCATTCAGATGGGTTGCGGAAACGTGGTGGGTAAGATGCGGGACGGGGCGGAATCGAAGAAGCCGGGCGGGTATGCGGACGATGGGCCGAGCAGACGGCGTGAATGTTTTCGAACTCTTGGCGGACAACTGCCTGGATCAGTGAGACCGTGACTGCAGATGTGTTGGTTGGACTGGAGTCGAAGGCAGCCGGATAGGCGGCCTCGATCTCACGCCGGACGATCCTGGTAACATCGGCAGTGTTGTTGGGACGAGCAGTGTCGGCACAGGAAGATGTCGCTGGGGTGTTGGGCAGACGGGCAAAATGCTGGTCAATACATCGGCTTTTAGCGAGTTCCAGGCGGCGGCACTCTTATAACAGCATCCACCGTCGCTACGTTGTTGCAAACGAGCAAGTTAAAGGCGTCATCGGCAATGCCTTTGAGGATGTGGGCAACCTTGTCAGACTCAGTCATGTGGGTGTCAACTTTGCGGCACAGAGCCAAGACGTCCTGAATGTACGTGACATAGGGCTCTGTTGACGCCTGCACACGGCCGGAAAGCGCCTTCTGCGCGGCAAGTTGGTGGCCGTAGGGGTTGCCGAACAAGTCTCGAAGCTGTGTCTTAAGTGAATCCCAAGGGTGGCGATGGCGTAGGCAACGTCACCACTCCTGGGGTTCGGTGGCGGGAGTCTCCAATTTCTGGGCACGAAACAAGCGTTGGGAGGTTTATATAATGATGTAAACAGTCCACGTCGACTTACCTGCCTTTAGTGTCCCTTTAAGAAAAATTCATTCGAATGAGCACAATCGCGCATGCGTGGTTGCCCGTCTTTTTTTTATCACAGCGGATGAAAGCAGCGAAAAAAATAGGCAGAGTAATGCGGCACACGTAACCATTTGCCAAGGACAGTGCTCTTTTTGTGATGAAGCAATGCAGAAGTAAGGTCATTACAGGTTGAGAACAATGAAAGTAATTCGTAATAAATCAAATGTGGTTCCTTATATCGAGGTTATGACAATAGCTGTAGCATGTGCAAATTGAAACACTATTCAATGCAAACTCATTGAAGTGCATTCGAAGAGCAATGGAGACTAACAGCGTACAGAAAAGAATTACGTGGCGATACTCTGATAAACTTAATTCACTTCAACACTAAAATTACAAGCGGACATTTTATGAAGATTTCTTTGAGCGTGCTCGTGCACGTCAGTTACCTGCACGTGTTCACACACGACTTGGCTTAAGGGGAGTACATGTAGCCCCTTTGAAGCAGCTGTTTGACAATGGCTCACGCGGTGCAATTTCGGGATTAAAGTACACAAGTGTGCGTAATCTGAACTACTGTCAGCAGGAAACGACGGCACAGCCACCTGAAGGGTGTCACGGCACTTCAGTATTCCTACCGATCTTGCAGAGTACGCGATAGTTGTGGACACATAAAATATCAAATTACGGCGCAGTATATAGGGTGAACAAGCGGTGACAGCGGGTAGCACTGTCCGGTGAACAAACGACAGGTAATACACAAGTTGGACCATGTAGATCCATAACAGCATTTGACGAGTCAAGGACAAAAAAAAAGAACTAGAAACAGCGAGCCCGGTGACATTTACCACCAATCAGTCTTAAAGATGGACGTCATTATCATGAACAAATCAGGAAATTTTTGTTGGCGAGAGTAACCACCCTCCCCTTTCCCATTCATTGACATTGCGTCCTTTTGCAGTGGCATGTTGACCTTTTCGAGTCGGTGATGAGTGACGTGGAGGAACCGAGTATGTGTGAAGACCTCGTTTCTGGCACGAGAAAGACGCCAGAACAAATCCGCTGAATGCTGAAACGAGCACAGAGGTCCACCCAAGGACCAAAGCCAAAGAAACCAGCGGTTCGACCAATCCAAAAGCGGATGTCCATAGACGACAGTAAACCATCAAACCAGGAACCTTTCAACAGGAATGAGCCGGGAAAAGTGGAGCAACTGTGACGCTGGAAATGCTACCACCAAAAACATGAAAAATGCGAAATGCGCCAGGTAGCACTGGAGCTCATGTCATACGTTCTCGACCGAAACAGAAAAATGGAGCACAGAGTAGGTCACACACACACACACACACACACACACACACACACACACACACACACACACACACACACACACACACACACACACACACACACACACACACACACACACACACACACACACACACACACACACACACACACACACACACACACACACACACACACACACACACACACACACACACACACACACACACACACACACACACACACACACACACACACACACACACACACACACACACACACACACACACACACACACACACACACACACACACACACACACACACACACACACACACACACACACACACACACACACACACACACACACACACACACACACACACACACACACACACACACACACACACACACACACACACACACACACACACACACACACACACACACACCAACGTGCTACTACAATAGTGCACAGTGTCAATGAATGTCCATTACTCTCGCCACCAAAAATTTTCAGATCGGCTCATGAAAACATTGAAAGTCCTTATTAAGGACCGAGTGGTGTCCACGTAACCAGACCTTTATGTTATGCTTCGTATTAACCCGATTCCTAGAATCGGCATCCATTCGCCGAGCAACGTACCACTCTTCCAAAGCAGAAAAGCTTGCTACAATGACCTTATTAAATATGCTTGTGGAAAAAGGCAACAGCGAACTGCAGGAGCACATCCGATGGACGGTCGCGGGATGGTGATGACACGAAGTCCTTCGGAGAATGAACACGCCGTCAACACAGTGCAAGACACCGCCAAGACAGAGGCGTGCGACGAGTTCACGAGTTCATTAGGAAACTTGTTGTATAGAGCACGCGGCAGGACGATCGGGCTGAAGATGGTTGCTCGGGAGGCAAGGCCAGGAATATTCTTGTAAATGAGCGTGCTGGAATAATTTTCTTGCGTCACAAGCGACAGCAGAAACTGGGAACCTGAAATGAACAAGCCCTGTTTGTTGGTCATTCGTAAAACACACAGGCGCAGTACAGTGTGTGTACGCGATACTTACCGCAATTAGGTGCAAGGGCGCCAGGCTAAGTCCAGTCTGCCAGTAGGACGCCGTCGGCGAGAGAACGTAGAAGGAATAGCAGTCGCTCATGGAACGGGTGACGCTGGTGCCCGAAATAATCTCTTTTGGAGCGCCGGAATGAGTCGATGTGCAGGAGCGTGCTAGGCACCCACCGGAGTCGAAAACATGAGTGCAGAACCTGTAATGACGGTGCTTATTTGTTAACCACTGGAGGACACAGCCGTAATACGAGTCCCGTGTAAACGATATTTACCAGTAGTAGTGCAGGGCGAGGAGGCAAGTCCAGTCTGCCAGCAGGACGCCAATGGCGAGGGAGTGCAGAAGCAGTAGTAGTCGCTCCCGGAACAGGTGATGCTCGTGGCCGAAGTAATCTTTTGGAGCGTAGACCGTAGAGTCGTGCAAGAGCACGCAGGCTACGCTTGTGGACCGCAGTTGAAAACAGGAGTGCTGAACCTGTAACAACACAATGCTTATTTGTTAACCACTGGAGGCCACAGCCGTAATACGAGTCCCATGTAAACGACATTTACCAGTAGTAGTGCAGGGCGAGGAGGCAAGTCCAGTCTACCAGCAGGACGCCACTGGCGAGGGAATGTAGAAGCAGTAGTAGTCGCTCCCGGAACAGGTGATGCTCGTGGCCGAACTAATCTTCTGGAGCGCCGACCATAGAGTCGTGCAAAGGCACGCTGGGTACGCTTGTGGACCGCAGTTGAAAACAGGAGTGCTGAACCTGTAACGCCACAATGCTTATTTGTTAACCACTGGAGGCCACAGCCGTAATACGAGTCCCATGTAAACGACATTTACCAGTAGTAGTGCAGGGCGAGGAGGCAAGTCCACTCTAACAGCAGGACGCCACTGGCGAGGGAATGTAGAAGCAGTAGTAGTCGCTCCCGGAACAGGTGATGCTCGTGGCCGAACTAATCTTCTGGAGCGCCGACCATAGAGTCGTGCAAAGGCACGCTGGGTACGCTTGTGGACCGCAGTTGAAAACAGGAGTGCTGAACCTGTAACGACACAATGCTTATTTGTTAACCACTGGAGGCCACAGCCGTAATACGAGTCCCATGTAAACGACATTTACCAGTAGTAGTGCAGGGCGAGGAGGCAAGTCCAGTCTACCAGCAGGACGCCACTGGCGAGGGAATGTAGAAGCAGTAGTAGTCGCTCCCGGAACAGGTGATGCTCGTGGCCGAACTAATCTTCTGGAGCGCAGACCATAGAGTCGTGCAAAGGCACGCTGGGTACGCTTGTGGACCGCAGTTGAAAACAGGAGTGCTGAACCTGTAACGACACAATGCTTATTTGTTAACCACTGGAGGCCACAGCCGTAATACGAGTCCCATGTAAACGACATTTACCAGTAGTAGTGCAGGGCGAGGAGGCAAGTCCAGTCTACCAGCAGGACGCCACTGGCGAGGGAATGTAGAAGCAGTAGTAGTCGCTCCCGGAACAGGTGATGCTCGTGGCCGAACTAATCTTCTGGAGCGCAGACCATAGAGTCGTGCAAAGGCACGCTGGGTACGCTTGTGGACCGCAGTTGAAAACAGGAGTGCTGAACCTGTAACGACACAATGCTTATTTGTTAACCACTGGAGGCCACAGCCGTAATACGAGTCCCATGTAAACGACATTTACCAGTAGTAGTGCAGGGCGAGGAGGCAAGTCCAGTCTACCAGCAGGACGCCACTGGCGAGGGAATGTAGAAGCAGTAGTAGTCGCTCCCGGAACAGGTGATGCTCGTGGCCGAACTAATCTTCTGGAGCGCCGACCATAGAGTCGTGCAAAGGCACGCTGGGTACGCTTGTGGACCGCAGTTGAAAACAGGAGTGCTGAACCTGTAACGCCACAATGCTTATTTGTTAACCACTGGAGGCCACAGCCGTAATACGAGTCCCATGTAAACGACATTTACCAGTAGTAGTGCAGGGCGAGGAGGCAAGTCCACTCTAACAGCAGGACGCCACTGGCGAGGGAATGTAGAAGCAGTAGTAGTCGCTCCCGGAACAGGTGATGCTCGTGGCCGAACTAATCTTCTGGAGCGCCGACCATAGAGTCGTGCAAAGGCACGCTGGGTACGCTTGTGGACCGCAGTTGAAAACAGGAGTGCTGAACCTGTAACGACACAATGCTTATTTGTTAACCACTGGAGGCCACAGCCGTAATACGAGTCCCATGTAAACGACATTTACCAGTAGTAGTGCAGGGCGAGGAGGCAAGTCCAGTCTACCAGCAGGACGCCACTGGCGAGGGAATGTAGAAGCAGTAGTAGTCGCTCCCGGAACAGGTGATGCTCGTGGCCGAACTAATCTTCTGGAGCGCAGACCATAGAGTCGTGCAAAGGCACGCTGGGTACGCTTGTGGACCGCAGTTGAAAACAGGAGTGCTGAACCTGTAACGACACAATGCTTATTTGTTAACCACTGGAGGCCACAGCCGTAATACGAGTCCCATGTAAACGACATTTACCAGTAGTAGTGCAGGGCGAGGAGGCAAGTCCAGTCTACCAGCAGGACGCCACTGGCGAGGGAATGTAGAAGCAGTAGTAGTCGCTCCCGGAACAGGTGATGCTCGTGGCCGAACTAATCTTCTGGAGCGCAGACCATAGAGTCGTGCAAAGGCACGCTGGGTACGCTTGTGGACCGCAGTTGAAAACAGGAGTGCTGAACCTGTAACGACACAATGCTTATTTGTTAACCACTGGAGGCCACAGCCGTAATACGAGTCCCATGTAAACGACATTTACCAGTAGTAGTGCAGGGCGAGGAGGCAAGTCCAGTCTACCAGCAGGACGCCACTGGCGAGGGAATGTAGAAGCAGTAGTAGTCGCTCCCGGAACGGGTGATGCTCGTGGCCGAAGTAATCTTTTGGAGCGCCGACCATAGAGTCGTGCAAAGGCACGCTGGGTACGCTTGTGGACCGCAGTTGAAAACAGGAGTGCTGAACCTGTAACGACACAATGCTTATTTGTTAACCACTGGAGGAAACAGCCGTAATACGAGTCCCGTGTAAAGGACACTTACCAGTAGTAGTGGAGGTGAGGAGGAAAGCCCAGTGAAAAGACCAAACGAAGATACAATGGAAGATAGAAAATTTCCGACTGGATTGTGCCTGGCCCATGTGCTGTAGGAGAGAACTGCGAAACGCGAAACTTGCCATGGTTCTTGACGCCGCAGAAACTGACGAAACTTGCATTTTGAACTTTTTAATGGTGGAGAATACTGGCTTAACTCTTCAGAAAGAAACAATGCATAAAGTGGACTATGTAGTCACAAGGACTGTTCAGAAGGATGGAGAGAGCAAGTTAACGTGGAAATCAACGAAGTAGCAATCGGAAGACGATCTCGAAGGCACTAGACAAATTCAGTACCGAGATAAAAATACAACTGTTCAATGCGAGATGTTTCACACTTGGAATGGCAAAATGAGCGTGCTCGGAAGAATCTGAATAGCTACCATATCGTGCCATCAAGAAATTCGAGAATATCGACTAGCAAGAAAATTAAACGTATTTGACGCCTCGTGGTTAAGATCAGGACTGTTCTGAATGATGATCCCCAGACAGGAAGAAATTTGAATGCAGATGTACGTACACTGTGAATGAATTTTGGAAGTTGTGCGGCGACGAACACCCGACCGGAGACCGAACGTGCAAGGCGAATTACAAGATCCCCTACGTAGTGCATAAGCGACAATGGGAGCGCCGACAGGCCTAACGCCAGCTGCTGTCGGAGAGCGATTTCCCCCACTCGACAAGCCGCCAGATGCGCGAAAGTCAAGGACACCATCGGAAAACCGCGCTCCCAAATCCAGAGACAGCAGCTGCTGCAAGAGAAGCCTCAGCAGAAAAACGTCACCATCACGTGAGCGAGTGAACTGGGTCGACGGAGCGAAAGGAAACAATGTAAGGAACGCGCAGAAAATCACCGAAGCCACGAAGAAAGCAGATATGAACAAGGTGCAGGAGGCAAATGAGATCCCAAGACGAGAAAACGCGGCGTTGCGAGTGACCATCAACAACCTCACGAAAGAGATCGCCGAGATCGGTCAGTTGCTGCAATGCAACAACGAGCCTCTGCAGAGACGCACGCCAAGCACAAGCAAGGCCGAGGAAACGACAACCAACATCCAGGAGAAAGCCACAGAGGAAACGGCACACAAGAAGCGAGCCATCAAGCCACGCGCACGCAAACAGAAAACGATCGCATCGACAGCCTCGAAGCGAAATTCGAAGCGACATTCACCAAACTCGAACAGCTAATCACGACAAACATGGCAGCAGTGACAGCATTTAAACAATGGAGACCTCCTACCAAGCTGAGAACACGAACAGACTCGACCCGACACATCCGACAATTGGTAACTCCGTGTCCCAGGACACCACTCCGGACCTCACGTTCGTCAAGAACGAGATCCGGGGCGCGATCACCTGGAGAAACACGGGGACCGACCTAGGTAGCGACCACACCATCGTGGAAATCGGCATACCGGAACACAACGACACCAGCGTCAAAACACACAGATGGATAGACTGGGATGCTTTTCGAGACGCCAGAAGCCGGAAGAGCGACGATGACGACGAGATCGAAGACATCGACTCGTTGACGGCCGAAATCGCCAAAAGCGTATGCGACGCGATCAAAGAAATTGAAACGAGCGCGGAGATCGACAAAGTAGACAGTCGGCTCGCGCATCTGATCGAGGCCAAACAGTCGATACTCAATCGCTGGAAGAAACAACGGCTTAACCGCAGACTGAGAAAGAAGGTGACGTAGCTGAACCGAGCGATCGATGATCACTGCCGCGCTCTTTGCACGCAACAGTGGAACGAGATCTGCAACGCGGCAGACGGGCAGATGCACAGCGGGAAGACGTGGAACCTGCTGCGGCACCTGCTCGACGAAACCAAGACCAAGTCGCACCAAAGGGACAGACTCGCCAGGCTGATACACCGGGCGGTCTCAGCACACGGCGTCGACGAAGTCACCAGGCGCATTAACGACAAATACCTGCCGACTACACCCACCGAACACGCGCCGTACAGCGGCCTGACGAACGCGAAGCTCGATCGTGACATCGACGTCGCGGAGGTACGCGCGGCCCTGCACGACCTCAACAGCCGGTCGGCAGCCGGCCCGGACCTCGTCACGAACAAGGCGCTCAAGAACCTCGATGATGGCTCGATGGGAAACCTCGCAAAATACTTCAACAAGTGCTGGAGAGCGGGCGCGCTGCCAAAGCTGTGGAAGACAGCCAAGTCCATCCTGATCCCCAAGCCGGGGAAGCCGCCGGACACGGATAACCTCCGGCTCATCTCGCTCACGTCCTGCGTGGGCAACGTGCTGGAGCACGTCCTGCTCAACAGGAGGCAAGACTACCTGGAATGAGAAGGGCTGTACCCAGCCACTTTGATCGGCTTCAGACAGCACCTCACCACGCAGGACGCGATACTGCAGCTCAAATACCAAATCATCGATGATGGCGGCAGCACCCGCGACAACAAAGCAATCCTAGGGCTCGACTTGCAGAGCGCCTTCGATAAGGTGAAACACTCGGCGATTCTGTCCCAAGTCTCCAAGCTCAACATGGGCGAAAGATCCTACAACTACATCAAGGACTTCCTCACGGACAGGGCCGTCGAGCTACGAGCAGGCGACCTACAGACGCAAGAGAAGAAGCTCGGGAGCACTCGCACACTGCAGGGATCGGTCATTTCGCCGATGCTGTTCAACCTGGTAATGATCGGAGTGGCCGAAAAGCTCGGGCACATCGAAGACGTCAGGCACACCATCTACGCGGACGATATCACGCTATGGGTGACCGGTGGCAGCGACGCCCACATCGAGGGCGCGCTGCAAGCCGCCGTCGACGCAATAGAAGACCAGCTGGAAGGCACCGGACTGACATGTTCGCCGAGCAAATCGGAGCTTCTCATACTCCCACCTACCAAAAACAGCAGAGGCAAGACCAGACAACGCGAAAACGAAAAAATCAGAATGGTTACCAAATCAGGCAACGTAATCCCCGAGGTCGGCAAAATTAGGATCCTAGGCATGGTCATCGAAAAGCAGGGAAGAAACGGCGGAACCATCACCCGTATCAAGGCAAAAGCAGCCAACGCGATTCGACTCCTCAAACGAGTCACTTCCCTGAAGGCTGGCATGAGAGAGGAGAGCCTAATTAGGCACGTCCAATCCTTCGTCATCAGCCACTTCGCGCACGTTGCAGCCTACCACAGATGGCTGCAACACGAACGAAACAAAATCAACGTGCTCATCAGAAGAGCGTACAAGACGGCGTTGGGCCTGTTCGAGTCCACGAGCACGACCCGCTTGTTACAACTCGGGGTACACAATACGCTCGAAGAAATAGCCGATGCGCAACGGACCTCTCAACTGGAGCGGCTGTCCATGACGAAAGCCGGGAGGAAGATACTGGACGATCTGGGAATTAGACGCTCGAACGAGGTGGAGATGAAGCTCCCCGTACCCGAAGAGGTCCGACGCCAGACCAGAATCGACCCCATACCGAAGAACCGAAGAACATGAATACCGAGTTCAACAAGGGAAGAAGAGCGGCGAAGGCCAAGGCTCTCATCGACCAGCATGCCAACGACGAACACGCACGGTAGGTGAACGCGGCCGAATACCAACGGAACGCCTTCGCAGCGGTCGTCATAAA
Organism: Dermacentor albipictus; assembly: GCF_038994185.2. Classification (NCBI taxonomy): domain Eukaryota; kingdom Metazoa; phylum Arthropoda; class Arachnida; order Ixodida; family Ixodidae; genus Dermacentor; species Dermacentor albipictus. The sequence continues at coordinate 167,363,918 of NC_091822.1, forward strand.
GGCGTAAACCGGCGCCACGGGGACGGCAGCGAGCGTGACAAGCGTCGGAGCTGAACAAGCGGAGGAGGTAGCCATCGCCCTGGCCATCGCCGACGCAGACTGCCACACGGTGCTGAGTGACTCAAGACAGGCGGTGCGAAACTTCGCCAAAGGACAAATCTGCAGGGAGGCTGAGCGCGTACTGCGAGCGGTCAAACTAGAACGAAAAGTACGATTCAAGTGGTTCCCGGCCCACGCGGGTGACGCGTCGGAAAGCAATGAGAACCATAATGAGACGGCACACGCAGCGGCGCGAGCGCAAACCAACCGCGCCCCGGCGACAGACCGTCCGACGTGGTTCGGAACCAAGGATCGCATGACGGATTACAATGAAACCACGAAGGCCTACCGCCTGGCTTGTAGGACTCTCCCAGTTCCGCACCCCAGACTGAGTCGAGCGGAGGCGGCAGTACTGAGACAGCTCCAGACCGGATCGCTACCGAGCCCGAGACTGATGAATCGCATGTACCCCGAGACATATCCGACAGATATGTGCAGAGTCTGCCGGAGGGAGATTGCAGACTACACGCACATCTCGTGGGACTGCGTTTAATATCCAGAGGAAGCAAAATCAAGAACGCTCCTACCGCGGCTCGAGGCAGCCGCGAAGAGCTACGACCGAGACGATCAGCCCTGGGCCGTCCAGCAGGTCTCGAGGCGCTCGAAAGGCACGGACCCAGCGAGCCGGCAACGGCGAGCGGAGACCCGCGCCGAGTAACGGCGACTTCGAGGATGACGTGGGCCCTCGTCGGGGCGCGTGAGCGCCCAACTGCAGGCATAAATAAAGTTGGCTCCAATCCAATCCAATTGCAATGACAGCAAACGTAGTTAAGTTTGCGTTGATGAAGTTATGCTTGGAACATCATAAGCCAGGCAAAAGGCGTGTACGCAGAAGCAAAAAAAAATTTCGACGAGCTGCAATGCATCTTTCAAAAGGGACATCAAACAGTGAAGAAATTAGAACTGAAATGCGCATCGAGGTGCCGTTTTTACGTGATCAAGCCAGACCAGCATTCTAGGAATGAACTGGGACACGGCGGATGGTATTCTGCTATCATAGCGATATGAATACTCGAGTGAAATGCTCACGAAGCAATGAGTACTTCAAGCCAGGGCAAAAATATTCGGTCGGCTGGAATTTAACGTCCTGCACTGTTACAGCCAATATCGGTATTCAATGACGGGAAAAAACCGAAATCTTAGGACAACCCTCTCCCAGAAAAAGATAAATGATCTATAGAAAAATATACCGAAGAAGATAAAGGACTCAAGAGCGCATCGAAAACAAGAAACGGAACCTAAGCACTGACACTTCTCGGATGCAAGCCCGGTGGTGTATTCAAGTGCAGCATTCATGGTAATGTTATATCAGAGCGGAGACACTGCTGGTCCTAGCAAAGAACAGAGTTGCTCTAATGAACACCGTCGTCAGTCTCGCAAATTAGAACTTGCGAGCAACAGTAAAGTATCAGACCACTTGTACAGTCGTGCTGCATTGGAGAAAGTGCACGAAGCACCCGTTGAACACAGACTAACGAAAAAAATTGCTCAGTAGGAGAACATGGGGATACGTCAATAGTAGTGAAAAGTTGGAGATATAACCAGGAATCACCGCAGAAAAGATGTAGTGAACAATTTAGTGGAAGGGATCCCAGTTGCTACAGACCAAATAGCTGTTGCAAAATGCCGGATAAAAATGAAAGGAGATGATTCTCGTGTCAGATATACGTCGAAAATGATCTCAAGAAGAGGCATTGAAGTTGACAAGTTCGGCGGTTACTTGAATATTTGGAGAGTAACAACGTGAATGTTTCGTTCCGTGAATAATATTGGAGGACAAGTTCTACGGTCCACAAAAAGCAAAAGAAATAAATACCGCCAACATCTGCCTCATTTGGCTAGAACAAAGTGTATATATTGAAAAATCGCAGAAATTCAGGAAGCAAGCGAATGTGCAGACAATAGGTGAATACCAGATATATCACAATAAAGACCCAATGAGACTTCAAAGCCGCTTTCGGTAGGGCCCGTATCACAAGACGAGCGGCACCCGATCACATGTAAATGGAATAAATCCGTTGACTATTAGTGCGACACGTATATGGACCAACTTCACGGTGGACTACGCGGTACACTGGCGCTTATACGTGTAAGAAATACGACAGTGCGTTGTGTGGCGAAGATACAATTCCATATCCTTGTAAGAAGTACCTCCTCTTGAGGATAGAGTAACGAAGACCAAATTGTCTGAAATAACTCGTCTACGTTTCAACGGTGCGCTGGGATCAACTACAAAAAAAACCTGTTACAGTGCAGGACGACCTCTTGCTGGGACGACCACAGCACCGGACGAACATTGGATGTTTGTGGAACCATGAGTAAATATGTGCACTGTCTGCGTACCTCTCGTGCAGAAGCAGAGAGTTGTTTCAGCAGAGGCGACGACAGCTCAGACTTTTTCCCGATTCCTGGTACGCTGAGATGGACTGTGGGGCTGACAAGACACTAAGGGGTATCGATAGTTTAGATGCAGCGGTGAAGCCCGAGGGAAGTTTGTCGTACTTGACGTTAGCTTTAGAGAATGATGATTGGTGCCTGTCTGAAGGTAGTGTTGCAAGGTGGCGATAGGGGGCACGTGCAAAATGTCTGATGTGCGTTCTCAGGCTTCCACCGTGATGCGAGTTTGCATTGGATGGTCCCGAGCAATCGCAATAGTAGCCTCTGTTGACGTGCATCTGGGCAAACCAAGGCAAACTGAGTGCTTGAGCTTGTGCTGCCTGCAGAGCACGAATATGTCTTGCAGGTGTTGTTCACTACAGGTATAGACTATCTTATAAAACCGAGAAAGAGAGCTCTGTAGAGTTTCATCATTGCGTCAACTGACATCCCCCACCTCTCTCCTGTCAAGTAGTTCAACAACTGGGAGGTTTCTTTCAGGCGCCGTTTCATGTAGGCCACGTGCGGGCTCCAACAGAGGTCTCGGTCGATAATTACGCAAAGAAATCTGTGGGCTCTGACATAGGAAATGGTCCGCCCATTGATTGAGATGACAGAAGGCGTCATTGGTTTGCGAGTAAATGCAACTAGGGCGCATTTTTCTGGTGATATGCTGAGACCTTGTTCACACAAGTAGCTCGCTGTCAAAGAAGCCGCTCTTTGAAGCCGTGCACGTATCTGAGGACGTGTGACTGCCGAAGCCCAGACACAGATGTCTGCGTATATTGAAATTTTGGTGGTAGTTGGCAAGTATTCAGCAAGCCCAATAAGAGCGAGGTTGAATAGCGTCGGGCTGTGAGCACCGCCTTAAGGAACGCCCCTGATGGTATAGCATCGCGCCGTTGGGCCATCGTCAGTTAACACATAATGATCTTGCAGATAACTTGCAATCCACAAAAATACTCGACCACCTAGGCCAACCGTCACAAGAGCGTCGAGAATGGCCTCATGTAATACGCTATCATATGCCCCTTTCACATCTAAGAATAAAGCTGCAGATAATTTACCGGACCTTTCGTGCTGGACATATGAAACGAGATTAACTACATTGTCGATGGAAGAGCGGTCACGTCGGAAATCAGCCATGGAATTCGGATAAATCTTGTAATGTTCAAGGTACCATTCCAGGCGGTGAAGGATCATCCGTTCCATTATCTTTCCTACACAGCTGGCCAACGCTATCGGGCGGTAAGAGGTGAGCTCTAGCGGGGATATGCCCTGCTTAAAGATTGGCACCAGGCGGCTCACTTTCCATTAGTCAGGAACATTTCCCTCCTGCCATGAGGTGTTGTAGAGACTCAACAATGCTATCCGTGCGGGTTCTTCGAAATAGCACAAGGCTCGGTATGATATTCAAATTCAAATTCAAATTCAAGTTTATTTACCAGACAATATGCTGGAAGGTCCGCTGGGCTAAAAGCCGTAAAAACGGCTTGACGGGGCCCATATACCATCTGGACCCGGAGATGAGCGCCTGCAGAGAGCTAGTGCCACCTCGAGCTCCTTCATTGTAAAAGGAAGGTCCATGCGGCAATCACGGGAATGGGGGGCGTCATCTTGGGCTGGAGGATCTGGACGTGCCGCTTGGTCTGCCATCGGCGCACAAAAGTCTTCTGCGACATCGATGTCTTGCCGTTCTTGGAAAAGCGCGATCGCCTTGAGTGGAAAACGCTGTTCCGCAAGGCAACGCAGACCTTGCACCGTTTTCCAAATGTGAGAGTGGCTTGCGGGGGTCGAGTGTCTGGCAAAACGTTGCCCAAAGTTCCGACGCTAATCTATCCATTCGACGCTGAATCTTGAATCCTCCTGGCTGCCCTAAGGTCATGGATTGATTTTGTACGTCGATATCGACGTTCTGTTCGGCGACCAAGTGCTCGAAGTCGCTCTAATTCCATGTCGAAGTCGTTTCGCGTGTAAGAGATCGTCAGCACGCGAGTGGCGTTTTGCATCGTATTTTTAATTGTTTGCTCTAACCCACAGGGTAGGCCCTCGCGGCAGGCATCTTCCATATCAGATTTGAGGTTGGCCCTTTGAATCGTCCAAACGATTTTCCGTGGGCCAGATCTAGACGACAAGCCTTTGATGTTCAGATAGGCAGGAATGTGATCACCCCCATGTGTCAATATCTGGAAACCACTTCACATATCTGGCGAGAGAGTTGGAGACGAAAGCAAGGTCGAGGCAGCTACCGTATTTCACGCCTCGAAGAAAGGCGAGGCTACCATCGTTCAAGAGAGTAAGGCCATAGATGTCGGCGATGCTTGCTAATCTTCGTCCTCTTGCATTTGTCTTTGTATTTCCCCATGCTGGATGGTGTGCATTGAAATCTCCTATGATGACCCATGGGGCGGGACAAACACTCAAGATATCCGCTAATCGGTTAGTATCGAAATTGCTGGAAGGCGATATATACACGCCTATGAGAGTAAACAAGAGTGTTCTTTTTAACTGTGATGCATATGTATTGATTGTCGTCGTGGGGCGCAATTGGTTGCAAAACTTAGGCGAGTTCACGACGAAAAAAAAAACTGATTTTGCTGCATGCACCATTTATTGATGACATGATACATTCGTATCCTGACAGTCTGATTGGTTTCGACAAGTTGGACTCACAAATGATGAGTAGAAAGACATTGGTGTACCCATACTGACGGAAATCTGAAATTCGTGATTTTAGCCCTCTGGCGTTCCACTGGATGACGGACGCTGCCTTGACTTCTTTTCGGAAGGATGGGGTATGGGTAGCCATCTTTCTAGTTGAGGGATTCAAGCACTGGGCTTAAGGCGTCCAGCACTTTAAGAGCGCTTCGAGCAGACGGTGTCCCCATGTCCACTAAAATCGTTCGGATGGTCTCCATGAGGGAACGTAGCACCGAGATGACTTGACGATCTGTCTTAGGTGAATCATCAATGGCCGGAGAGGGCTCTGATGGGGCCGCGACCTTCTGAGGTTCCTTAGCAAGGGAGCGGCTCGGCAGCGTGGGCCATTCCTCTAAAGAAAGTCTTATCTGATTCCCACGTGGAAGTGTTGAGCCCTTTCGCGGCGCGACAAAGTGGTACCGTAGTGGTGCGGGTACTATCGCTTCGCGCATGCGCCTTCTTTGAAGACGTATGATGGTGTCGACGTCGACGCCGGACTACTTCGGCTGCCTCCCTGTGGGCCGTATTGTCTCTGGCCATTTGCTTCAGAACCGCGCGCTCCCTCTTGATGCGGGGACAGTCTTTAATGCAGAAGCGTTAAGACGGTCGGTGACGGCAGGAGTGGTGATCAAGGTCATCATCTGCGACGCAAGGAGCAAAGTAAACAACCGGAAAAGAACAGCTGGAACCACAAAGAAATGGCCCACTCACCGTAGGTGCTGCACGGTCGGGCTCCGCTCCAGACCGTAGGCGACGTAAGGTCGCCGCAATAGCTAAAAGCTGGCGAGGCAATTTCAGAATGGCGTTTGCTTCCGTGATTCCACATTTCGCTCGATAGCACTGACGCGCCCGGGCTACCTTGTCACGAAATAGTGGGGTCGGGTCGCAAGGCCATTCGGAAGGGTCCATGTCCCTGACGCACTCGTAGAGGACAGCTATCAGCTGTAGCCTGCGCAGTGTGAGCTAAGCCTTATGTCAGCTAAAACCTGAAGCTATACGCCGCCACCCGCAACACGTGGCCCGTCCTCTTCGATTCCGGCACGGAGAAGACCCGTGTGGCCGCAAGCCATGCCCACGAAACATCGGGCTTACAGCTAAGCAATTTTGTAATGTAGCTATACATTACAAAACTACAAAACAGTTAACTTCCCTAAGGCGTGCGCCACCCTCGCCAGCTAGACCATCTGGAATATGCACAAAGACCACCTGATGAGCGTTTAGGACGCTCGATGCGAAGCTCGCAGAGACGACGCTCGCCGTGACGAGGCGTTGCTGCGCAGGTCCTGGGGTTGTAGCCACACTCGAACTTGGATGTCCAGTTGCCGGCTGATGTGCAAACGGCCAAAGCCGTGGAAGGATTGTTGCTCAGAATCATCTGATCTGGAAAGTAGGCAAGAAAATACTTGGAATTTTGAGCCAAATTGTCACGTGCGATTTTGCCACATATGTGGGCGAAAATTTTCCACACGCCAGGACCAAATTTATTCAGAAAAGCATCCATACGCTGTGAGGAAGTGGCTTGCTGAGAACCTGTGGCCAAATTCACTGCAGCTGACTGAACTAAACCCCATTCGACAAGGAAACGCTAAACAAGCGCGATGGAGTCCAAGATATGTGCGTCTGAGTGGCCGGCAGTTAAAAAGGGGAAAGTTTCGAAACCAGGTACAGCGCCTTCATAAAATCCCTTTCACGCCTCGGACATCGACTTCTAGTGGCAGCTATTCACGCGTCCAAGTAATATACGATATAAATCAAGAAAGCTATCTAAATAAGAAGCTGCACTTCCCGTTCCTCATCGGCATGTTTCAAGCGTCATACTTGGCTTAGAAAATAATTACACGATGTTCAGTTTGTTATACATGGCCACGTTTTGCCTAAACACATGACCCAAAACGTATGAAACTAGTGGTCATAACCCCGTAGTGGAGCGATTCAGCGCCTTAACGAAAGATCTAACCCGCTTTGCTGAAACCGCTTCCAACGTTTAGTCTTACTCGCACTGGAGACTCAAAAAGTGGCCGAGCTCACGCTTACGTGAGCCTTTGGTAATGCGTGTCATTGCAACTTGCAGTCAGCTGGAGAAAGCGCAAACGAAGCTGGCCAACCATAATATGACATTCAGAAATGTCGCAAAATAGAGTCCGTGCAGTAATTCAGGCATGTCGCATTGACTTCACTTGTCTGCGAAGATAAAGAACTATTGCCCATATTTGTTCACTGCATTTTTCAGGCTTGCAGCGCAGCTCAGTAAGAGCAAAAAGGGAGGTGAAAGGGGAAATGAAAGGGAACGGAGAACAGAGTGAACGTTCCCTTTGATTACCCCTTCCCCCTTCCTTTTTGCCCTTTCTGAGCTGCGCTATACTAGTCGAGAGAAGTCGGGACATATCAGCTCGGCCAAACTGCCACGCTATTGTAAACTGCAGCACATTAAAGCGAAAAAGCACTTCTGACGTCAAATTTAACTCGTTTTTCATTGCCAGAATAATTTCCACCGAGATCTCGGACATATCCAGAATATGTAAAATTGCCCACCTTTTGGCAAAACTGCCTAGGACGTTCTCCGCGCTCACCGCCATCCAAAACGGTCATCTGCAAAACGAGAACAGCAGCGGGTTCATTGTTGACCACTCGAGGACAGCCAAAAGTACGAGACGTCAGTACGCGATACTCACCAGCACTGGCGGGCGAGGAGCAAGGTTCTGACTGCCAGCAGGACGCCATGGTTGAGGGAAGGTAATTTAACAAACACGATGGGACCATAGTACGAGTGGTGCTTTAGGCCATCTCCCGAGGGGGACGTTGGGAGGATGACAAACGGGGAGCAGCCCACTGGATAACTTATGGGCTTCAATCGAACGCAGACGTCGGGATCCTGAAAAGACAGTTTCCGTACTGAGCATTTCCACTAGAACATACCAAAGCGTTTTGCACACACAAAAAAGATTGCTCGGTTTCTTGAAAAAGCATGAAAGTGGTCTCGCGACACCAGTGGAGCTTTCAACGGGACAAGTTAATTGAGGTATATATATACACTGTTGCAAACAAAGGAAGCAAGAAAATATTGAACAGTAGCTGGAATGCAGTATGAATATTTCTGGACCTAAGACGGGCCTTTGATGAAGTCAAATACTAAGCACTTCTTACGGAGTTTTCTTACAGAATTCGCGGGTGGGGGCTTAAATTAATCAGAAACTATCTCCAAAATTGTGGCAATGGGTTTCACGGGTGCATCTACCTCCAAGCTAACGTCAATGGCTAAACGTGTATCACGAGGGTATTTTAGGGCAGCTTTTATTTTTTGCTTTATAAGTAAGTAAGTAAGTAAGTAAGTAAGCTACCATTCCACCAATAGGAAAAAAAAGTTTTTGTACGCGGATGACATGAATTGTTTTGCTAGTGCTGACTTAACAGATAAAGTCAAACCGGTGGTTAAGAGAGTTGTCAAAGTTGCCAGATGTGAACGAGCTGCAATTGCAGCACATAAAGCAAAGCAACATGGCCATTTTTTTTGTAAGTTTTCGAAGCATGGGAGTAAACCCTTAAGGTCTAGCGGCATTGATCATATAGAGCGGACAAACAGTATAATATTGGATGTTTTTCATGACTACCTTGGAATGACGACGTTGGAAATTGAAACGTGAAGCTATCTAGTAGAATGGGTGCGTTAGGAAGGACGAGACCAAATGCCACTTAAATGCAGGTCAAGCCCATCTTCGATACGATCACAGATGCAGTGTGTATTGTAATGTGGGGCAAAACTTCAAGTACTAAAATTAAAAGGCAAACGATGAAATAAAGAATTTTCTTTCGCTTTCAACTTGCCGAAGAAGAGGCTACTAGGGATTCCCGAGATAATTACAAATTGCTATTCGCAATCCAACCACACGTGCATACTGGCGACATATTAATACTGAGGTTAAGAGATCTACAAATAATTTATAAACAACCAAAGACAAATTACGGCAGACAGCTTTGACTTCTTGAACTCCGCTGTCTGGAATGGTTGCAATATTGAAACTGAAATTCAGCAAGCAAAGTCCTAGAGACATTTCAGCAAGCTACCAATCTTTGTTTATTTCCCTAGGCTTAGGTAGTACACAATGTATCTTTTTTTGCTTTTCAGATGACACGTTTTCCGGGGCTATCCAAGTTCACGCAACAAACGGTTAGTAGGGTTTTCCTCGCCTAAAAAAGTTTTGTATTACTTTATAACTGTTAGAGACTTGTTTCATGTTTACTCGATAACGATGCATACTATCTTCGTACTCCTTTTTGCTAATTCCCTGTATCCTCCCCTCACGCAATACTCCTTCGGGAGCCTGTGAGGTAACTGAATCAATTGCTGACAGAATGTTAAGCGTTGTTTAGTGATGTGATGAATTATAATTATTACATAGTAAATGCATTTCATGCTTGCTTATGAAATGGTAGTCCAGATAAGTGAATTTTGATGAAGTGCATAAAAATTTACATTTCTTTCTATTTTAGTGAGAATGATATGTTAGCGCTTTCACTGGAATGCAAGATATTGAGGACAGGAACTTAGCTACCGACAAGCACTTGTATTCCCTCGTTTTCCTCATTCTGTTTCCTTTTTCGTATGCTAGTCTAAGCGATCGAACAACTTTATGTAACGAAAGGGAAGGTGAATCTGAAACCAACTGAAGAAATAAGGCTCATTTTTCGACCACTCTAGGACAAAGCCGTAGTACGAGTGGTCTGTGCGTGGTACTTGCCCGTAGCTAAGAAGGGCGATGAGCGATCTCGTCTGCCGGCGAGACCGAACCGGCGAAGGGGAACGGTCGGTCAGGGTACGAGCGGTGCTCTAGGCCATCTCGTGAGGGGGACGTTGGGAGGATGGCAAACGTGGAGCAGCGCACTGGATATCCATCTTACACGTGGGCTGCAATTGAAAGCACAGGTCAAGATTCTGGAACAATCAGGCATGGATGCAGTAAAGCAAAGTGCTGGGGGAGTTGGTGCATATCGAACAAGGAATTAAACCAGTTAAACAGGCGCATACACACCAAGAAGCATAGGACGGTGCTCTTTTTTTACTATCAAGCGACTCAACCAGCATCGTCCTGTGCACTTATTTGCACTGCGTATGCATCTTGATGGCTGGTTTAGCTGCTTGTTCAGTAATACATGGACATGGCATTGCTACCAACACTCGCCTCGTAATTGACCAGTTTTACGTTCTGCAGCCAGTGTTCGCGCCGGATCTGCCGGCGCGCGTGGAACAAGCAGTGCGGTTCGATGCGACTTTGCTGCGCTGGAGCACATCGCCAGATGCTGCTCCCTGCTACACGTTTTGTCGGATTAAGTGGCGAGACTGAACGGCTACACGTGTGGACCGCTCCGTACTTATCGACATAGCGCAACCATATCTCAGAATGTGAAAACTTCGCACCGTCAACGCCGTGGTGACTGGGCATGGCAGAGCTACCTGCACTCGGGTCTCAAATTAACCCCCTCGCCTACATTGTGCAGGTGGGTAAACGTTGTGGTACGTGGGTACGTGGGTTTTTTAGTAGCGCTGGCCTTCCCACGACCATTCTTTGTGATCGACACGGCTCCGTACTGGAGCTTACTTATGCGAGGGTACATCGAAACCAACCCAGGCTTAGACCTTAAGCAGATCGCTAAGCAACTCGAGGAAACAGCTGTCGATATTCAGGACATTAAGCAAAAGAGACCGGCTGAACAAAAAAACTAGTTAACGCTGCAAAAAAAATAGATGCTTGCGAAATCTAGGTTATTAGTATGAATGAAATGATTGAAACAATAAGACAATCTAGAAAATGTCAGTAGGTTTATGGCATACGTTATATAATTATATCTCTTATGGCATATACGGCGTCTATAGCAAACGAGTACGCAAGTAGAAGATACCATTTCTACGGGGTTTATTGACAGCGGGAAGCTAAGTTACGCGTAATCGTGCGCTGAGCAGCCGAGCCATTCCCGACAGACGGAAGCGTGTGTTGCAGCGCCGAACCTTCCATCATCTCAGCAGTAATGAGGCAAGAGTGACACACGAGCTCTCTTCGGCTTACACAGTCGGGACATGCTCGGTCCGGAAGCGGTCACTAGTGTACGTATCCACGGTTAATGCAAGGTAAGACGAAAGGCAAAACAAACCGTGTTGTATGTAAGCTCCCGCATTCTCGACGAAGGATACTTCAATGAGGTTACAGATTGAAAAATACGGATATGGTTTATCGAGGAAGACGGCAGGAAAAGCACGAAAACGCAAGCTTGGGACGGAACTAAGGAATCTGCATGAGATACGAGAAAGAGCCGCTCGCGTTCGAGAAGCTATGCAACAACAATCGGCTATACCTGTGTGCTGCGACCGTAAAAACAGTGCAATTGCAGACAAATGTGGGTTCATCGAACATGTTGGAATTTCTGTGAAACGAAGCTTTAAAATTAAATTGTGGGCTTTACGTGCCAAAACCACTTTCTGATTTCTCCGGAAATTTCGACCACCTGGGGATCTTTAACGTGCACCTAAATCTAAGTACACGGGTGTTTTCGCATTTCGCCCCTATCGAAATGCGGCCGCCGCGGCCGGGATTCGATCCCGCGACCTCGTGCTCAGCAGCCTAACACCATAGCCACTGAGCAACCACGGCGGGTGTGAAACGAAGCTTTCTTGAAGCTGTTCATACCGGCGTGCTTGACGGAAAGAAAACAGGCGAGTGCACATTCTCTCGTGTAATTAACCGCTCTACACAATGCGACATCTTAAGCAGGCTTGTATTTGTTCGTGTCTTATTTTAATTGCACCGGCCGCTTCCTCGGCAAATTACCCGTTCTGTGCATGTGCCATTGCACCACCCACTTCTTGGCCGATCCCTCGCTGAGGCTATGTGCCACAGTATAAAAATCTATCGTAAAATATCATCGAAGCACTCGAAGACTGAGCAAGAGAGCCGCTTCGTGTAGCGAGCACGTACTACTATAATAAACCGCTCATATTCAAAGCAGTCATCGGTCTACCATTTTCATCAACGGTGCTGTGAACCAGCCTACTACCTATCCGCCCTTAAGGAAGGTCAACCTGCTAAGAAGCAGAAAAGGAAACGGTGGTGGAGCAGCGGATCGGGAAACGCGACCGAAGAGAAGACCATATATAAGCATCGGACCAGCTCACTGAGAAGCAAGACGCCATTGTTACACGACTAGAAATGAGCGAAGCATATATTTACGAAAAAAAGCAAAGCGATTCGCCCTAGATCCCGAAGCTGATCAACGCAATTACCAGACAAAAGTTGCACACAACGCAAGAGAATGAGCGAAAGCCTCAACAACGCCAAAGAACAAATGGAGGAATTTGTAAGAGAAAATGCTGCCGAAGCAGTATTTGAATGATAGAGTACGACATGAAAATAACGACGACCTTGCCTACAGTAGAGTCCAGAATTCAAGAGGCCATACAGTTGGATTTGAACAGTGGAACGCAGGTGGCATCACAGTTCAGAAGACGCAAGGGTAATACACGTGCTACGAAATCTGCAAATGACAAAGTTTGGCGGAAGAGCCCTGGAGTGGAATCGCTTCTGGACTCAATACAAGTGAGCAGTTCACGTCAGACCTAACATTCGCAAGGGACAAGTTCATTAGCACCTCTAACCGGAAAGACAGCGTATGCTATAGAAGGGCTTCATTGCTTTATCTGGATATGAAAGTTGCGATGAAGCGCTAATGTTCGGAAATCGTGAACGATCAGTGGAGCTTCGCATGAGTGCGCTCTAGAGTCTAGAGAAAGTGAGGTTGGCGCAAGAAACTGACTAGGGGAGGGAGGGAAAGAGATAAGAAGGCAGGGAGGTTAACCAGAATCACGTCCGGTTGGCTACCCTACACAGGGGGAACGGGAAAGGGGGAAACAAAGATAACAGGGAGAGAGGAGGGAAGGAAATTGCAGTGAGTTCGATGACGTGTGTGGCCTTACAGAAATTGCATTGATAGTCACAAATGGTCGCACAAGCCAGTCGTCCTTAAGAAGCACAAAAGTGCCTTCACCGCTTTATGGGCCGACGGACGATGGGGGCGGTGTTCCAGCAGCACCTGCACAGAAAGCGGCCGATTGTTCAGTTTTTGAAAAGCTTTGGCAAGTTCTTGTCTCTCAGGGGTGTATCGTGGACAGTGACACAGCAGGTGGTCGATGTTTTCTTCCGTGCCACAGACCTCGCATGCTCCACTGTCAGTCACTCCAATTAATGTAGAGTATGCCTTTGTGAAGGCAACTCCTAACCAAAGGCGACAGAGAAGCGTAGTTTAACGTCGAGGAAGTCCGAATGGAGGCCGTAGTTGCAGGGAGGGGTTGAGTCGATGCAGTCGTGTAAGTCGTAAATTTGGCGTGTTCCAATCGGTCAGTGTGAGGTTGCGTGCCAGGTGTCGAAGCTGCCTAGCGGCGTCTGTCCTCGAAAGCGGAATTGGAACGCTCTGCTCTTCATGATGTGCTGTACGAGCAGCGTTATCGGCGGAATCATTGCCACTGATTCCACAATGACCAGGTACCCATTGAAAAACGACCTCGTGACCTTTTTGTTGGACATGATGGTAAAGTTTCGCGATTTCGTATGTCAGTTGGTCATGGCATCCGTGTCGGAGAACTGACTGCGTGCACTGTAATGCCGGTTTTGAATCACAGAACACAGCCCATTTTCTAGCTCTTTCAGATTCAATGAATTCCAGTGCTCGACGCAGGGCCGTTAGTTCTGCCGCCGTTGAGGTCGTGACATGCGATGTCTTGAAGCGCAGTGTCATTCCTCGCGTTGGTACCACCACGGCACCACCGGAACTGCACGACGTAGTTGATCCATCGGTATAGATGTGCACGTGGTTGCTGTACTTTTCATGCAAAAGAAGTAAGGTCAACTGTTTTAGAGCAGAGGCCGGTAGATCTGTCTTCTTCTGTAGTCCTGGAATCATTAGATGTAAGAAACTGACTAACTACGCAAGATAGGACACGGAGAGCAGTTGAACAGATTGTCGGTCTGCACCTTCAGTGACTCGAGAGCCAGTTTCGCGTTGATGTTGACAGCGTTGAAGAGATCAATTCCACCGGAGTTATCAGTGCAGTTCCAAGTCACAAGGAGCAATGAAAAACAGCTCAGCCATGAAAGCTAGCGCGCGAAGCAACAGGAAAGCAATGCAAGAAAAAAGCTGGACAGGCTTAAGGTATTCCAGCGATAGCAAATATCTTCCGAGGAAGACGGTGTTAACAAAGGAATAATAGCCAAGGAATAGCTTACAGGTTTGAAATTACAGCATTTATAGCTCAGAAACAGAAGCTGCCTGTTCTGCAAGCAGAACAACCACGTAACTGAGGACTGTCATCGGAACATTCCAATGAGGAAAAAAACATTCTCACTGAGAATAGAGTGTTTCAGATGCAACCGACCAGAAAACTGCACCTATTTGTAGAGGAAGAGGGAAATACAAGCAGTGCAAAGGACAACATGCTAGATAAGTAGGCATAACGGTGCGGCAAGAAAAGGTGGAGCAGGTCAGAACAGAGCAAGCGGAAGCAACGACGGCTACTCTACAGGCAAGTGAAAATGTAAAACAATTTTGCGCTTTCGGAGACGGCTGTAGCTTGGATAGGGAAAGAATAAGGCGGCAGACAAAGCCGATTAATATTAGACAGCGAACGCCAGCGGATATTTATTGCAGCTGGATTAGTAAAAGAAATAGGAGCGAAGATATTACAGGAAAGGTTGACGACTGGTTCATTCGAAGGAGACCAAGAATTCAAATTAACGTTGTCCAATTAACTGTAGCAACGCGAGGAAAGAAATCAGCCGTGGTAATAGAAGATCTACAAGCCGATGTCGCATCTGTTGTCTACCTGCTACAAATCAGAATTCCAAGGAGAAAAATGGAAAGCTACAAGTGGCGGATGACAGAACCGAGACGACTGCAACAGAAGCCATAGGACTGCTGAAGGGCTCAATTATTGGGAGTTCTTCGCTGGTAGAATGTAAAATGTCGAAAGCAGATTGATCGCAGTCGAGACAATACGGGGTTGGGTACTGTAAGGCCCTCAAAAAGGACCCCAAAACAATTTCACCAAGCATGAAATCAAACAGTCATAGTTCTGAAGGTTGAAGCTGCGGAAACAATTCAGCAAGAGCTATAGAAAGGTTTTGGAGAATTGAATCAATGGATACCTCGCTCTGGAAAAGTGCCGCACGTATTGTTGGTTTGGCACGTGAAGCCCCATAACTTATTTAAAGCTTACCGCTTCTGGCCACTCGCCGTGTGAGGCAATGATAGTGCCGACCTTTCTCCCCGGCTATCAACAATGGTGCACAAGCAAATCCCGCATAGCTGTGTGTCCTGTGTATACTACACAGAAAAACGAAGTCGTGTACACACAAGGCAACATACCACACTAACTCTGCGCTAGAATGCATCCAACATGAAAAAAAAAGAAAAAACAATCGTCGCCAATGGCCGTCAATTAAAGCAAACAGTAAAGAAACCGTCGCTTACATCGATGTGAACAGCGCGCGAGCCGCGTAATTTATTTTTTGTGCGCTATATGGCGTTCATTATCACCTACGACATGCGAGCACCTGGCAACGCGGCCACACGTTGCAGCGCCTACCAAGGGCGTGTGTGCCTGAAGTAGTTACACCTACTGTGCTCCGAGTAAAGAGCGGCGGTATGGGAATAGCAGTAACAACAATACTAATAACTATGAATAATATCAGTAACAATGAACAACAAGGAATAATAATAATAATAATAATAATAATAATAATAATAATAATAATAATAATAATAATAATAATAATAATAATAATAATAATAATAATAAGACACAGCGATAGTACGAGTCGTGTTCAAGCGATATTTACCAGTAGTAGCAAACGAAGCGCGCCGTAGCAGAAGGACGACGTGGACGTGGAAATGCAAGGGAGCCGACGCGGTCAGCCACGGTAAGAGGTGCTCAAGGCCACCTCCGGACGTTGGGAGGATGGCAGACGTGGAGCAGCACACTGGATATCCTTCCGACTCGTGGTCCGCAATCTCGAAAGCGGACCTCGGGATCCTGAAACGCCAACAAGGCTTTTATTTTATAAGCACTCGAGAACACAGATGTAGTACTATTATTAATCTGCACGTGGTACTTACCCGGTGCAGGGCCACAAGGCCACTCCGACGAGGGAACACGGTAGACCGGGCGCGGTGCGAGTGATGCTCTGGAAAATAGCGAGGACAGTAAGCCCACAACGAAAAAACGAACAGCAACAACGGCAACGAAACGGGCCGCTTACTGTAGCTGCTGCCCGGCCCAGCTCCGACGAGAACAGCAGGCGACGACGTCCGGCGTCGAGGTGCTGCGTAGAGCGGGTTAGTGCCTAATAGCTGGCGAGGTAATGTCCGAATGCCGTTTGCTTCCGTCATCCCACATTTCGCTCGATAGCACGCGCTCTGACGCGCGCGGGCTATCTCCGACACGAAATAGTGGGGTCGGGTCGCAAGGCAATTCGGATGGGTCCATGTCCCTGACGCAGTCGTAAGAGGACGGCTATCAGCTGTTGCCTGCGCAGTGTGAGCTAACCCTGTGTGTCAGCTAAAACCTGAAGCTATACGCCGCCACCCCGCAACACGTGGCCCGTCCTCTTCGATTCCGGCACGGAGAAGACCCGTGTGGCCGCAAGCCATGCCCACGAAACCTCGGGCTTACGAAGATAAGCAACAGCACTAACCTTACGCAATTTTGTATTTCAGCTATACAACCCTAGTGGGCGCTAGCTAGTGCAACTGAACAGTTAACTTCTCTAAGGCATGCGCCACCCTCGCCAGCTAGACCATCTAGGAAAAAATGCACAGAGTGCACACACAGGCCTTTTGAGCGTTTAGGACGCTCGATGCGAAGCTCGTAGAGACGACGCTCGCCGCGACGAGGGGTTGTCGCGAAGGTCCTGGGGTTAGTGGCCACGCTCAGAGTTCATCCACAGTTCAATAGTCCCGGCGCCGTCGGGGGGTGGAAACGCGCACAAACAAAAGGACGAGTACTCGGCAGGAACGACTTGCGGCTTATATACGCTGCGCCGGCTCGACCGGAGTGTCGTCGGCGTATAGCAACGTAGTTATGCCGGCTGGCGGTCACTTACACTCCGGGAGCTCGAAAGCGGGGCCAGGAATTGCCGAGACGGCAGGCGGTTCGGGCAACAAGTCTCTCGAGGAGTGCCTCACGTTTTTCAGGTCCCGGTGCATGAAGCCAGTGCTTCCAGAGTCGGCCGAAGGCGGGAACATGCGCAGCGTGTAACTTCGACAAGCGCTGACACTGTTAGCGCGTAATTAAGACCAGCAGGAGCTCGAGGTAGGGTGCGACGCAAAAGGCAGCAGACACGGCGCACGCCGAAGCAGACGGAAAATGAAAAATGGCGGCCCAAGCCCCCGGATGCTCGCTATAATCCCACGACGACCAGGATGCCAAGCTCTTCGGAGCATGCGTTGATACGCCCGGACCATTTCTTTTCTTCTCTCATTGGTCTAATGTCGAACTACGTCACCGGCTCGCTAGCCGCCGTGCCGCTGTTATCACCGCCACTGGCGCGAGGGCGATGGTCAAACCAAAGGAATAAAAAAAAAAGAAAAGTTGCAGCCTGCGTACTGCGTAGTTGCCGAGCTCGGAATGTTCTAGAAGCTTCCACATGCTTCCACTGTGTTCTTAGACATGCAATGGCGTTAGCGCTGTCGCCGTAGTTTTATGGATATTATAACCCGCGGACGGAATCTTCGCGGTTCCGTCATACAGAT
The DNA here is from genome assembly GCF_038994185.2 of Dermacentor albipictus. Lineage (NCBI taxonomy): Eukaryota > Metazoa > Arthropoda > Arachnida > Ixodida > Ixodidae > Dermacentor > Dermacentor albipictus. The sequence goes on from NC_091822.1 coordinate 167,381,882, forward strand.
TCCGTGGCCGCCTTCGCATTCGCGTTGGGCTCCAGCAGCGAGCATGACTTGCAATTCGTGAGCGCGCGCCGCGACATGTGTCGAGTTGTCTGTTCGCGCAGTCGTCTGCTCCTGCCGCATCGTTTTTCTTGGAACAAAAAAATTTAAATTCTATTGCTTCAGTTGCGTGCCCGAACGACGCGATCTTATTTTGAGACATGGCGTAACAGGGGCACTAACGGGCCGATTTCGACCACCTGGGGTTCTTTCACGCGCATCTAAGACCAAGCACACGAGCGTTTTTTTGCATTTCGGCCGTTATCGAAGTGCGACTGCCGCGGCTGCGATCGAACTCTCGACCTGGAGCTGAGCAGCGGAACCCCACAGCCACTCCACTTGCGCCACTTGTGCTTTTTCCGGATGTAGGTGTCCCAAAACGCTAGCATTCGGTCTTTGTTGGCAACGTAATATAGAGGCGGAGAACGAAGAGCTCAGTTAATAGAAGGCCGTTCTTCATCTACTCTGAATGACTCGGCGCAAAAGACATCGCGAAAGATTTGGGACGAGAAGATCACACGCATGACGTTTTCATAAACCCAAGAAATATCATGACAAAATTATTCTATGAAGCACCTAACCACAAATAACACTTTTCAATATATTTGGATTCCTTGTTGAAAACTTCATTTACCAAAGATTACTGCATCTGATCCCACCACCTGCTTCCTTCGCGTTGTTATGGTCGGCAGTATTTAGAGTTAATTTTCTTTACTTCCTAATTTTTTTTCGTAACTTTATTTGAATATTGTTTTGCCTTTGCCTTGCGCCGCGAGCCCTCAACAGCGGCCTCATTGAACAGTGGCCTTCTCGTGCTGAGCACGAGTTGTCGCCGGTTCGATGCCTTTGGCCAAGGAAGGCAGCTGCTTAGCATGGGCGCCAGTTTAGCACAGGGTAAAACAACCTTTCATTTTGGGTTCAGAATTGTACGCAAATTATGTAGGGAATGAAGTAACTGCGTGTCTAATAAACAAAACGTTTAGAGCCATGACAACTTCAATGAATACTGCACGATTCACCGCAATAGAGAGAGAGAAAGAGAGAAAGAAACTTTACTGCTAGACCAGGCTTCTTGAGCCCAAAGGTGGGGGGCCTCCTCAGTCCAGGGAGCCATAGCTGCTGCGGCCGTCCTAGCCCTGTTCACCAACCGTAGCTGGTTGTCAGGGTCCTGCAAAAAAAAAAAAGTAATGATAATTGTCAACGCGGGTACGTTTTCTGTTCTTTTTCATAGGGCTCCGAAATGCCAAGAGACACTTTACAACGTAATAAAAATAATTATAGGCGTGTACAGTCGCGGACAGATTAAAATGGACCACGGCGAAGGCGGCCGGAGCGGCCGCGGGGCCGGCGCTGCTATCGCGCTTCGCGCGCTCGCGACCAGAGTACCCCGAGTGACGTCAGACTTCTCCGTACCCTCGCTCTCGCGCTGGTGCTTGTCATGCTTGATAAATTTCTAGTGCCACGTTCGGCTGCTCTGCTGCTGACGGTCGGGACCATAGAGTTTCTAAATAAGTACCCTAGAGGGAAATGTGGCGCTAGTGTCTACGGGGCTCTAATGAGCGTTGCCTCAACCAACATGGGAATGATGGGAAGTACAGGCTTCGGATTGACTTCGATCTTTAGAGTAGTGGCGTCTGCTTGCGGCGCAGTAAACGAAGCTATACTCAAATATTATCGCGTAGAATCTAATTTTATTTCTGCATTATGTTACATAATCTACAACACGCTACATAAACTTTGCATGACTTTGGGATGGAAGCATGGTTTACTATGGTTTATCACCAGGACACACCAGGGTATGCGTTCTTGTGCGATTCTGTCCCCGATTCAACGCCAGAGAATAATTATTTATTTATTTTTGCAACAGCAATAACAACCGTACATGTACTTATATAAAAATACTCATTAAGTATTTATGGAAATAAATTTTTTTTATTGTGAGAAATTGTTGCGCCCTTGAGCGAAAGCTACAAAAGTCGTCTGCTACGACGTCTGGTCGCTGCAAACGCCTAACTTTTCTCGCAGACGACAGGCACTTCAAACTCTCTCGCCCCTTCGAAAGGCTGCGTCGGCTATCACGATTGCTGAACGTCTTCAAGTATTTTAAGCACATCTGCTGCAGTGCTAGCTAGGACGCTAGTGGCCTTATACGAGTATGCTTCATCATATTTTATTTTGACGTACCGCTTCCGAAGCGTTATGGCGTGGCTTTGCACTTACCCATTTTGCGACACTAAACTACAGCCAGGAAGCAGCAACCTTTCCTACCACAAGTAAGTTTGTGTTCTCAAAGTCCCAAAACACACATTTCAATGAGCACATAAACTAGCAATGCATATTGAAGCCCTCAATCAAATTTTATTGTCAAGCCACTAGAAGTACAACTGTATATGTCTTGTATCAGTAGTGCCATCTTTTTCCTATCCTGAAGTTTCATAAAGCACGTAACGCTATAGCGCCAACCTAACACACTTAACAAACCAAGGTCCAAACGCTCAAAACACGTTCTTTCAACGTTTACAACGCCGTCGCTTTCTCGTCAGCACTTCAACACCACACCGCGACACAAGCACCGTCTCGGTCGCTGGCCCAGCGCGCTATTGCCACTTCGAGCAACATAACAAAGGCATAGAGCTTTGTGTTGCACTGTCCCACTGCAGGTTATAGCAATTAAGCTTGAAGCGAAACCAAAATTGAAAAAAAAATACTTGCAGACTGGTTCGCCAGTCAACAGAACGCCAATCCAAAGCCCGTACTTCTCATCATTCCCATGATGGTTGAACGATCACAGCGCCAGCTTTCCCTCTAGGTATACTAATGTGAAACTCTATGGTCGGGGCCGTAGAGTTTCTAAATAAGTACCCTAGAGGGAAATGTGGCGCTAGTGTCTACGGGGCTCTCCTGAGCGTTGCCTCAACCAACATGGGAGTGACGGGAAGTACAGACTTCGGATTGACATCGATCTTTAGAGTAGTGGCGTTTGCTTGCGGCGCAGTAAACGAAGCTATACTCAAATATTATCGCGTAGAATCTAATTTTATTTCTGCGTTATGTTACATAATCTGCAACACACTACATAAACTTTGCATGACTTTGGGATGGAAGCATGGTTTACTATGGTTTATCACCAGGACACACCAGGTTATGCATTCTTGTGCGATTCTGTTCCCGATTTAACGACAGAGAATAATTATTTATTTATTTTTGTAACAGCAATAACAACCGTGTATGTACTTATATAAAAATAATCATGAAGTATTTATGGAAATAAATTTTTTTATTGTGAGAAAGCGTTGTGCCCTTGAGCGAATGCTACAAGCATCGTCTGCTACGACGTCTGGTCGCTGCAAACGCCCGACTTTTCTCGCAGACGACAGGCACTTCAGGCTCTCTCGCCTTTTCGAAAGGCTGCGTGGGCTATCACGATTGCTTACCGTCTTCAAGTATTTTAAGCACATCTGCTGCAGTGCTAGCTAGGACGCTAGTGGCCTTATACGAGTATGTTTCATCATATTGTATATTGACGTAGCGCTTCCGAAGCGTTATGGCGTGGCCTTGCAATTACCCATTTTGCGACCCTAGACTACAGCCAGGAAGCAGCTACCTGTCCTACCACAAGTAAGCTTGTGTTTTAAAAGTCCTAAAACGCGCATTTCAATGAGCACACAAACGAGCAATGCATGATGAAGCCCTCAATAAATTTGATCGTCAAGCCACTAGAAGTACAACTGTATATGTCTTGTATCAGTGGTGCCTTCTTTTCCCTATTATGAAGTTTCATAAAGCACGTAACGCTACAGCGCCAACCTAACACACTTAACAAACCAAGGACCAAACACTCAAAACATGTTCTTTCAACGTTTACAATGCCGTCGCTTTCTCGTCAGGACTTCAACACCACACTGCGACACAAACATCGTCTCAGTCGCTGGCCCGAGCGCGCTATCGCCACTTCGAGCAACATAACAAAGGCAGAGAGCTTTGTGTTGCACTGTCCCACTGCAGGTTATAGCAATTAAGCTTGAAGCGAAACCAAAACTGGAAAAAAAAATCACTTGTAGACTGGTTCGCCAGTCAAGAGAACGCCAATCCAAAGCCCGTACTTCCCATTATTTACATGATGGTTGAACGATCACCGCGCCAGCTTTCCCTCTAGGTATACTAATATGAAACTCCATTGAGTTTCTCACTACGTTATAGTTATAGTTATGTTATAGTGAGAAACTCTATGTGAAACTCTATGGTCGGGGCCGTAGAGTTTCTAAATACGTACCCTAGAGGGAAATGTGGCGCTAGTGTCTACGGGACTCTCCTGAGCGTTGTCTCAACCAACATGGGAGTGATGGGAAGTACAGACTTCGGATTGACATCGATCTTTAGAGTAGTGGCGTGTGCTTGCGGCGCAGTAAACGAAGCTATACTCAAATATTATCGCGTAGAATCTAATTTTATTTCTGCGTTATGTTACATAATCTGCAACACACTACATAAACTTTGTATGACTTTGAGATGGAAGCATGGTTTACTATGGTTTATCACCAGGACACACCAGGTTATGCATTCTTGTGCGATTCTGTTCCCGATTTAACGCCAGAGAATAATTATTTATTTATTTTGCAACAGCAACAACAACCATGTATGTACTTATATAAAAATACTCATGAAGTATTTATGGAAATACATTTTTTTATTGTGAGAAAGTGTTGCGCCCTTGAGCGAATGCTACAAGTGTCGTCTGCTACGACGTCTGGTCGCTGCAAACGCCTGACTTTTCTCGCAGACGACAGGCACTTCAAACTCTCTCTCCGTAGTCATGAAGCAACTCGCTAAAGGGTTGGTGCGAAAGACTTTCATTGAAACGTGGTGCACACCTAGTGCATCTGCTGCGCAGCCTGCTGAACTGTCGGGTCCCTGTCCTTGAAGAACCAGTGCGGCGGTTTGATTCCGCTCAGCATCGAATAAATTTAGAGGATTGTTTTATTTATTTCTTCGCACACCTACTCGCACATATCCAGTGGCCCAAGTTGTATCAAAAAGGCAACTTGGTCAAGTAACCAGTGCTCCAAGTCTGCGTCAAAGAGTTTAAAACAACAACAACAACAACAACAACAACAACAACAACAACAACAACAACAACAACAACAACAACAACAACAACAACAACAACAACAACAACAACAACAACAACAACAACAACAACAACAACAACAACAACAACAACAACAACAACAACAACAACAACAACAACAACAACAACAACAACAACAATAATAATAATAATAATAATAATAATAATAATAATAATAATAATAATAATAATAATAATAATCTTCGTTTGCATTGAACGGGAAGAGAAAAAAGAAAGGAGAGGGCTGGTAGAGGATTAAAGAGGGGGATAGCCCTCGGTGGGGCGTACTAGGCGCGGCAGATAGGTGCGAACCCGTACGCGGAGTGCCTGCCAGCGTGACCGATCCAGTTACCGCATGTAGGGTGACCCATGTCAGCGTGAAATGGACTCGTTGAAGAGCGGCACAAATTTTTAAATTTTAGCACTTCGCCCTGTTCGAAACGCGGCCGCCGCGGCCGGGATTCGATCCCGCGTGACCTCGTGCTTAGCAGCGCAACGCCCGCATTAAAGGAATTTGCACCTTTTGGGGCTTATCTTGTCCTATCAACAATAATCGCAACTACCTCGCGCGCCTTTGCCTTCTTTAACGCTGCTTGCCCGGTACTTCCAGGTCCCGAACGGCACATGGGCGTTATCAGAGTGACAAAGCATTCTCGACAGGAAGGTAGCGAGCGCAGAGTTCTCAAGAAAGGAAACGCAGTCAAGGCAGAGGACGATTATTATTGTGAGACAAGATAATTAAGCCCCAAACGGTGCAAAATGTTTAAGGGTGTGTGCACTGAATGATAGGAAAAACACGCAAACAAAATTTACGCGGTATCGTGATACAAAAGAACTCGAATATCAGCTGCACTGATCGCCAAGTCTGTGCGCGAACTGCGATTGTTTGACAAAGCAGAGAAACGGGGTTTGGTAGGTTCTTTTAATTAGCTTTCTCAAAGATGACAGCTCAGCATAATTGCCATTACTACCCCTCCCTTTCTTCTTCTTTTTTTTTGTGAGGACTTATAAGGGCTTCTCACTAACAAAATTGCAAGTAACCGCGCTGAGTGGTTATCCACAAATACGGACAATTCGGACAATAGGTGGATACTTACAGAATAACCTCCCCCCCCCCCCCTCCCCGTCCCGCCCTTCTGTATAGCGGTAGTTTCGCAGCTACATTATAACATAAAACGATTTGCTATGTGTGTGTTGTCTCAAATGGCGCAAGTGCCAGTATGGAAGGCTAAAGCCCCTCCGTACACGTTTCCACCAAAGCGGCGGTGGCACGTGGATGGAGGGGCTTTATGGAAGGCGACTCCGCTCATTCTCGTCCACCGCGAGTCTCCTCCGACAACCGCCAGACAACGCAAACTAGAAAGGGAACTTGCCAATTAGAGAGGAAAATCTGTGCGATAACACAAAGGGCAGTGCCTTGCTATTTGTGGCCCGAGCTGGTTGCCAAAGAACGAAAGCCGCAGTTTCACCGGGAAGGCGGAGAATCGATTGCGATAGTAAATGAGTAAACAGCTCTACGAAGTAAGGATATCAGTTTTATCGGCCGTATAAACTTGCAAGCATTCGCTAACTAAATTAGCAAGCACGGTGTCACGCGCGTACAAATAAACATGAACGCATTTCGCTCGATGACCGCGGAAGCTCGATGTCGAAACGCTGGAGTGAGGAAATGCGGCAGCAGTAGCGAGCGAATTAATGTGGCATTTTCGGCACGCCTGAAGTCGTGCTTATGCGTGCGTACGTACATCCCAGCTGGCAAAAAGGCGGCCGTCAAAGGTGGCTTTTTCGCACATAGATATTTTGTGCGGAAAAGCTTGCTTTACGTGCGTGTTCCCTTTGGGAAGGCAAATCAGTGCTGCGTAAGCACGCACGGTGAATGCTCACAAAGAAAAAAAAAAGAAATGTCGACGAAAAGGAAATTGTCTGAAACGTTTCCTGATAAAACTGTATTGGTTTTCTTAGTAGCCTCGTGCTACGGTAGAGTGTATGACAATATTTTCTTTCATATTTCCTTCGGCCGGCAGGAAATAAGCCCTTCGCACAGAAATATTTTATGTGCGTGCTTAACCTGAGAACGTTACTGGTTCAACACTCTTAGACAAAGGTGCGCCCTTTGGGATGTATATCTGCCACACAACAATAATGGTCATCTGCCTTGCTTGCGTTTCCTTTCTTGAAAACGCTGCGCCCGCTACTTTCCTGCCGGGAATGCTATGTCATGCTGATAAGGCGCATGCCGTTCGTTACTGGGAAGTACCGGACTCGCAGCGGTAAAGAAAGGAAATGCGGACAAGACAGATGACGTTTATCATTGTGTGGCAAGATACAACCAAAAGGGTGTAATTTTGTTTTAGAGTGAACGTATTAAACGTCGTTATAAGTAAATAAGCAATAAACAAGTAAGTGAATCAATAATAAATAGGTAGCTAAGAAAATTTTGGCGAGTTAGGATGTACGAGCGCATGAGCAGATTTGTAGGCGTGCTGAAAAGGGTGCATGGGGCTTTATCATCTGTCAATGGTCTCCGAGATCGAAAGCGTACGTGCCCGATCTCGGGGGCTATGATGTGTCTCGTTTGTTTTGTCGCTATGCCGCTAGAGGACGCTGCACGCTGCACCACGAGGCGCTTGACTGCGTCAGCGCGAGTAATTTACTTAATTTCGTTACACGTGTAGAAGCAGGGACAAAAAGGGACTATCTACAGTGTATTCCCAAGAGCAGGCTCGCCAGAGACCAAGGTATAAAAATAGCTCGCGCCAAGACCTCGCCGAGACACCTCGACGTCTTCCTTGAGACGGCGATACGCTTAGCTGACACAGGTGCGTTACCGCAGTGTTGCCAATTTTTTTTTTTGGTTGTTCTCGAGCGGGCCGCTAAACAAAGACAACGAAGTTGCTAAATATTCCCAGAATTCTGCTGGAGAGTTACTAAAATTGTACCTGTTGAGTCACTTTTACAAAACGCAGGCGACTTGAAACATCTTAAAATAATTGAGCTAACACGTGCCTAACGCATCTACCAATGTTTTCAGTTCCTCCGGTGTCGATGCGCACTTTAAAACGATTTTTACCCTTAGGGGTGCTCTCTTTCTATAACTCACACCCTTAGATACATAAAGGGTGCAAAGGTGCGAGTTGTAGGCCGATTTGCACTCTTAAGGACCCCTGAGGTCGTAACTCGTTCTACAGTGCAAGCGAGTATGAAACAGTAGATTTAGCAGCAGGGTGCAAACAGCTTTAACTTTCCTAAAATGCCCACAAAGTAATGAAGGATCGCAGGTGAAATTTTTCATTTACTTCTATACGGCTAGATTACAAATCCAGCACATTTCAAAATTGCACGATTAACCTGATTTTCTTAGCGCGTACTGCGACGTGGTCCGGGTTGTGCTCGAACATTTTCTGGTGTTCGGCGCTCGCGAACCGACGTGGTTGCTCAGTGGCTATGGTGTTGGGCTGCTGAGCACAAGGTCACGGGATCGAATCCCGGCCACGGCGGCCGCATTTCGATGGGGGCGAAATGCGACAACACCCGTTTACTTAGAGTTAGGTGCACGGTAAAGAACCCCAGGTGGTCAAAATTTCCGGAGTCCCCCACTACGGCGTGCCTCATAACCAGAAAGTGGTTTTGGCACGTAAAACCACATAATTTTTCGGCGCTCACGAGGAGAACTAAATTTTGTGGCACGCGCTTGTTCGTGTTGTTACCGCAGCGACGATGATTACTTGACTTTTACACACGTCAAACGCTGCACTGCCGCGCATTGTTCTTCTTGAAAAGCTCAGTGCAGTGTTCTTTTGCCTCTCCGAAAACTGCGAGGCATGGGGCCCGCGCGTTCAGACTCACGTAAGCTTCGCGGGAAAGTCCCGAGCCGCCACGACATCTTATGCAGCGCACCGGATTTTTTTCTTTTTTTTTTAGTAATATCGCGAGAGCGTCAACCGCACGGCATGTTAGCGCCTCATAACAACGAGAACTGGCGATTTCGGAGATAGTTAGCGCATGCGCGCAAAGCGTAGTCCAGCGTGAACCTATTGTGTCGCACTGTTGACTTCAGGGAGACAAACGCCCGGCGTGTCAGCATTGCCTGCGCGGTCCTGTTTACGAGAAAAATCGGTATGAAGCTGAACCCACGCACGGATAAGATTACGTCATCTCCGATGTGCTTAAATTTTTTAAATTTGTATTATTCGTTGCGCGCACGAGACGTGTACTTAAGGTAAAAAAAAAATACGAGAAATAGGTAATTTATTACCTCGTACGATGTATTGCTTATGAACGACAGGGTGCCTAGGTTAACAGATACCAGGCTTAAGAGGAAGCTTTAGCTCGGGTGCTCCTATCTAAATACATGTAAAAGGAGAATTCGTTTTTCTCGGTAACCACTGCACCAAATTTGACGAGGTATGTTGCAGTTAAAAGAAAAACTTAAAATCTAGTGAATGTTGGTTATGAAATTTCGAGTTAGGCTGTGAATATTTTATAAAAACTTGGCAAAAATCGCAAATTTTCAGAAAACGAAACTATCAAGTTTACAACTCCGTAACTCAGCAAAAAAACGATATCGCAATTCTGTAAATTGTACCTGATAGCACGTCTAAAGCGGACAAAATTGGTGTGTTACACATGAATCTCAAAAAATGGAGTAATGTATAATTACAACTTTTGCAGAACCCTTGTAAACAACGCAACAAATTCAGGTAAGATGTAAACTGACATATCAAATTTGTCCGCTTTCAATGATCTAATGGATGCCGTTTACAGAATCGCGATATCTGTTCTTGATGCAGAGCTATTAGTTTGTAAACTTTGTGCTTCTATTTTTTTCATATGTCTCAATTGTTGAAGATCCTTTTAACAAAATTCAAGCCCTAAATCAAAATTCCGTTTCCAACAGTCACTAGAATTTAACTTTCTCTCTCAAATGCAACAAATTTCACTAAAATCGGTTCAGGGGTTATCTCAGAAAAGCGTTTTTGCGTTTTTACATGTATTTGAATAGGCCGCGTCGGAGTTGGGCCCGAGCAAAAGCTTCCTCTTAACTCCCGAAGTGATCATCTTAGCAGTCGACGCTCGTACGGTAGTGTGCTGTGCCCTTGCGCGTACTGTTGCAGGTATCGCTACTCTTCGCCGTTGCAAGGCGCTGACATTCCGCGCTGTCGACTCTCGCGCCGGAGTATTAAAAGTCTGGGAGGCTGTACTGTTGTTTTTCTGTGATTAATCTGTCGTATTATTCACCTGCGGCGTTCTATGCCTCACCGTAAAGTTTGTTGCAAATGCTAAATTAATTTACTGCTACGCTCGCTAGTGTCCACAAATCAAAGGTATTATTGAAACTACAGCAACCTCAGCATTAACACCCTTTCAAACTGGTTTCACGATAAACAGTAAAAAAAGAAAGGGGAAGAAAACAGAAAAAAGAAAGAAAGAGGAAAAGATAAGAAAAAAAAGCCTAAGAAACAATGAAAAATAAAGAAAACATATGCTATGGAAGCTCAATAAGAAGGAAGCCTGTTTCTTCAGAGACAAATGGCCCCGGCGCGTCGCCTCCTTCAGTAAAGAGCGTGATAGTTCCAGCCTAATTACAATTATTACGTGCCGTACAGCCAGGTTTGGCCACCTAATACGAGGTCTTGAATAATGTAGTGTATGATCTGTAAGCGGCTGTTACCGAAGCAACTTCCTTAACTTCAAAGCCGATAAAATGTCATTAAAACGTCACTAAACGCTCCACTCTGTTGCTTTAAGATAATGTCGCTGGTCGCTAAAGAAAAAAATGTCGCTAAAAAGATAATAAGTCGCTTAAATCTAGCGACAGAATCTCTAAATTAACAGCACTGCTGACACTCACTTGCTTATTAATTATGTATAACAATATTACCGCTGCTACGGTAGTGTTATTCGGTTTATACTCACACATTTGCGTAAGGGAATGCGTAAACGAGAACATTACCTCAGAAACAGTGAGCGTCGTTAAAATCAACAGAAAAATGCGGACAGGAAGTTGGCTTCTCCTTACAAAGACATTTATTGGGGTGAAGCATGCTTAAACGAAGTCCTTTTAAGAAGTCACGCGAGCACACAGAGATAGCTTTTGTGCGCCTTTTGTACCTTACATGTGAGCTCTCGTTCAAAGTTCACGTTAATCTCGACCAGGCCAGTGCTCTTTAAACCTTTGGACCGGTGTTTATCAGACTGTACATCCAGAACAAATGGTAACAACTAAGCCTCTCATTCCGTGCTGCGTGTGTTCCTGAAACTGATGAATACCCTGAAAATACTGCCTGCTTGTTTGTTTTGCATGGAGGGACGACTTAGACGCTGAAAAAAAAACGCATTTTTTTTATTACTGCAAAGTTAGCTTTCCTGCGAGGTAGCTTGGCCGACTAACGGCGGCGTCCTCATTTTATCAAACTGCGCGTACAAGCACAGCGTTCTTGTACTGAAGCATGGGAAAATATAGACGTGCATCTCGTGATGGGGGGGGGGGGGGGGCTGCAAGGGCGTGCAAGAGGCAAGTTCCAGCATGTTCCACTGCGGATGAACGCAATTCATTGGGGAACGAGCAGGCAAGCGAAATTTACTTGAGTCGTCTTCAAGCTGTCCCCTGTCGCAGTAAATAAATTCTGCTTCCTTTTCTAGCTTCACTTTTGCTGGCATAATAAGGGGCACCATTCTCCGGCGCAACCTGTTATCAGGCCTTCCGGATCGATACTCGGCAGTGAAAGATGAAAAAAAAAAGAACATGGACTTACGCGGGGTGAAACCATTTGCGACGTGGTCGTTTTTTGCCTGCATACCTTTGTCGTAGGTCAAGCATTATCTCGCTAACAATTCCTGGCAACTTGACTCCACCACTAAAACTGAGGCGTTAACGAACCTAACTCTCCAACAAAAGGTTAAGGAGTTAGCTTTATCAAAAAAGTCACTGTCGTTAAAAAGACCTTTACCAGTTTAACGCTGATAACTTCTCGGATCATCAGAAGTTCAGAATGTGTAGAATACCGTGTTGTTTATAATTATCGTGGCAGAAGTGGTCGCTTATAGGTAGATACTGAAAGAGCCGAACTGAGTAAACGTTAAAACACGTAATAAATTGACACCGTCAAGTTTATTCGGTAATTGGCCAATTTGCAGGTTTTGTAGTCTCGCTTAAAATCAACATTTAGGGCTCCAGGAATATCAGCCCATTCCATTCCAACTCCATTCCGGAACCTCGGGCTCCCATTCCATCTGCTAAATTGGTGCTATTATTCTATTCCGACTACATTCCGGGTGTTTGAAAGAATTGATTGATTCCGGAATCATTCCAACTCCGGGACTGGCACTCTGCAATTCTGGGAGTAACAGCGGGAACTCTCTGGCTGCTTTGACCAAAATCGACAACGATGTAATTACAGCGCCCACAGAGAGTTCGGCACTGTGAGTATTATACGTGGACATAACACCGAGAGCTGGTTGCGTATTTTTACAATGCTGGTTTATCCTACGTTTGCATCATGTTCTCGCTTACAAAAAAAAAAAAAAATGTGTTCTAGGTAACCATGACACTTTATGAAGGACATTTAATGACATTTTCAATGATAGTTAAGTACACTAAAGATATCACTTTATCTTGACAGAGTCTGCATATAGCGTCTCTTTCAAGTAATCTTGTATGCCACATTTTATTAGTAAAATCAGTGTAAGAAAGCCACGGATCTCGTATTATTACCAGGTTAGCAGGGAATAGCATACTTGTAGGATTGCACCTCTGAAATTTGCTGATCTTCACCACAGTATCGGGAAAAGGTAGGCAAGAGGCACATTTCCTATAACATCGAGAATTGCCCCAGGCAAAGCACATCAACAACAACAACAACAAAAAAGAAGATCGGCGGCAACATTACTGGCGGGACCGTGAAGTGCTTAAGACGAAGTCATTAACGTGTTCACCAATCTAAACAAGGCACCTCCTGTACGCGACCAGCATGCCACTTTAGGCACATTGTTTGCGGAACTTCCCAAAGCCATGAAGCTGTTCACCGGCTCGTAGCTCGTAGGGAAAGGATTTCGTTTGTTGGCCTGGGGGCTTGGGATTAGCCCATCAAGCTGACGCAGAGGCACTCAATCGCCGCCGCTGCTTTCGTCGCACTAACAATGGCACATTCACTGAACAAGCGCTCGTTCCAATGCGGCAGAAAAGGCCGCGCATAACTAAACATCATCCTTCTGCAGTTTCAGTCGGCCCTGCAGAAAGAAAGAAAGAAAGAAAGGAAGGAAGGAAGGAAGGAAGGAAGGAAGAAAGAAAGAAAGAAAGAAAGAAAGAAAGGAAGAAAGAAAGAAAGAAAGAAATTAAGAAAGAAAGAAAGAAAGAAAGAAAGAAAGAAAGAAAGAAAGAAAGAAAGAAAGAAAGAAAGAAAGAAAGAAAAGGAAATAAAAAGTCATGTTCTGCTCCCACGGACGCTGCAGCAAATGTTTACTCGACGGATTAGGCGTGAGGACAAATAAACAATGGATGGAGCGCAGCTGCGTAGGAAGAGGTCTTCAGGATTCTCTGTTCTTGCCGCTGAACATTGCGAACAGGAGAGAAGCCAGTGGATCTCACTTACTAGAAAGACAAGAACGAAGAATTAAAAAAACGAAAAGAAAGGAACCTCATTTGCCACTGCCTGTACGACGAAAACGAACAGCGGCGTTCCTTTCCCGAAAGAATCGGGAACAACACTTCGCGTTGCACGCGGACTGGGTTCTTTATGCCTATTCATTTTTTGTCATTTATTTCCCTGCTCTAGAAGCAACGTCGTGGCGCGGACCGTGCACTTGCAGTGAAGAAAAACGTCTGAATTACTTTTGCGCTGCTTGTCCGGAAGTGGCATTTCATAACTCGACAATGCTCGCGTTATTTCGGAGAATGGGTCTCTACCGTGCGCAATATAAATCAAAGCCCCGTCGAGTCAAGTGCGATGTTATCCTCATCCGAACTCAAACACACGCACGCGCACGCACACACACACACGCACACACACACACATAGAGAGAGAGAGAGAGAGAGAGAGAGAAACATGCAATTTTACGTTGTTACTGCCTCACACAAGGCTAATAAAATAATACAAAAGAAGATCTTGCAAAACAAAAATATAAATAAATAAGACACAGCACGAAAGCGGTAGCAGCTAGACAGAAAAAGTTAAGTGCGCACGTTCTCGCTTGATTTATGGCGGTCATTTTAAAAGTGGCAAACAAAACTGACAAAACTGAGGGACCGCTTGGAAACAAATTAGGTTCTTTTTATATATGTATACGTATATACGTCTGGCGCAGTGCTGCTGGTCACCCTTTATATCATCTGATATTAGTAGAGCGTGGTACGGCACTATGTTTAACCAGTCGCAAGCAAACTGCGGAACCGAACGAAATTGCAGTGCCCTGCTCCGCAAGCCGCGCGTGCTGTGTGGAGTAGCGGAGCGCAGTTCATAACGGCCAGCGGGCCGGCCATAATTGAAGTTGGGCTTCTTTGCGATGCTAAACTACTTGCGACGAAGCCACCTTTACAGCCTTGAAGACACGGGGAACGGTCTCGCTGCACTTTCAAGAGGGGCAGTTGAGAAAGAACGAAGATAGAGAAGGTAAAAACGCCCGTATACTGTACATTGGGTGCACGTTAAAGAACCCCAGGCTGTGGAAAATAATCCGTAGTGCCCTCGTAATCCTCGTAATATCGCGGTAATCATATCGTGATTTTGACACGTGAAACCCCAAGACCTAATTTAAATCGAACTCCGATGCGTTATAGTGTGGCAAGTAAAGCGAGAACGAACAGGTAACCAGATCATCAGCGCGCTCAAACTCCCTCTCTTGATTTCCTGTTGCCAATTTCGCTTCGACAGATCGATACTATGCTCTGACTTTCTTTTTGTTTTTGGTATGAGAAGACAGGCTTTTCCTTTCATCTAGCTGACCGGCGACGTCACACAAGTTCACTAGACTGACAGCTTTTCTCGCAAACCTCCCCCAAAACTCACGCGTACTCGAGAAAGCGTGTTCAGCACTTCTAGCAGAGCGAGACAGATGTTCTGGCTTCGAAGGAACTCCGTCAGGAACGTGTAAAAAGAAAGACGAGGAGAATGTTCGAACTACTTTCCATATTCCTTCTAAGAACGTCGTGAGCATCCGCCTCCTTGTCGATCGAACGGAAAATTGGGCAGAACAGCGGAATGCTCAAAATACGCTAGCTCGAATTGGAAAAGCTCAGTTCTCGGAGTCTTCCTTTCCTTCAGCTCCATAGTAAAGGGAGATCTAGCACAGGGCAGGCGTACCGGAGTAGTAGTGTACGTTGTAACATCGGGAGGGCGTATCACGGATCTGGAGCGCTGGTGGCGACGCTTTGTGGCGCTGTTGTCAACCATAACGCGTTAGAAATGTCGTTGTGTTGCGCGCCTCTTTTACGTGCGAGAAATGAATGACACAAAAAGCACGCCCGATTCAATTTGCCCGCTGTCGACAAAATTTTTTTTACGCCTGCGGCCGAGTGAAATAGCCGGGCCGTCGTCCCTGCAACGAACTGCAACAAACGTCTAGCGCGGGCCCCGCCTTAGTTCAACCGCGCTACGCGAGATGTCGTCGCCGGCGCTGCCGCTAGCGGCGTTCCGCCGCCGCGCTAAAACCCTCTAATATAAGACAAGGTAAACACACAGCGAAATCAATATAAGACCGCCGTTCCTCTTGCGCTTGTCGCGCTCCCAGCTTTGCGTACAGCGGATGGAGGGGGGGGGGAGCAAGGGGAGAGAGGAAAACGGAAGAGAGAAGGAGAGAGGGAGAGAGGCCAGAGCGGCGGCGCGCACTCTCGGTAGTGCGCGCTCCACTGCACTCGCGCCGCCTCGCCTGTCGTTGTCGTATCCGTGCCTGCTGCGTGCGTGCGTGCGTGCGTCGCTGTTGGCAGGCTGGCTGGCGCGGACGGGCGGCCGCTCGCAACAGTTGTCGGCGCGCGCCGGTCGAAGAACTTCCGTCGGTGCTGTGCGGTTCCCGATCGCAGCAGGGCTGCGGCGGCGATGGCTGCTGCTCGTGTTGCTTCCACCGGCACCGCCGCTGCCCGCAGCAGCAGCAGCGTCGGCGGCTCCCGGGCGCGATCGCGCCCGGCTGCGCGCTGATATGGTTTCCCCGAAGGTTTCCGAGCGAGACTGCGGACGCCGAGCGAGGCTCTGGACGCAAGCGTAAGTGAAAGCGGCTAACATATGCTTGAGCTGCCGCGGCAGCGGGGGCCCGCCTGGAAAGAAACGGCGCCGTGCGACGACGCGGTGCCGCACGCATTTTTCGAATCGCCGAGACATGCGTTGTGTGTGCGCCGCACGGCTTGCGTGCTTGAAAGGGAATGCGATCGCGGAATGCGGGCACCTGCATGCGGAGAGGCCTTGCGGTGTCAGCGGTGGTCGCGATACTGCTGACTGGCGCGAGCGCTGCTGCGTGACTGGGGCTCCAGAAGGCAGGAGTTAACGTGCGGGTCCGTGAAATTCTCGTGTGCCATCGTTGGTTACTCGATGAGTTCGCTCGTTACGGGTGCCGCGATTCATTGCGCACGGCATTGTTGACGGGCTTCGGACGGTGCATGCGCGGTTTGTAATCCGCGCCAAGCGGGTACAAACTGTCGCGAAGCCGGGCGTTACCGTGGGCGACGGACGCGCTATAGCACTTTTTTTTAAACCGGTCTCTCCTGAAGCGTATAGCTCATGATGTAGCAGGCAGGTGACGCGAATACGCGACAAATGATTGCCGGCGTTGAAGTTGATTCCAAATATAAGGCTGTTTCCTTTTATTCGGCGTTTTGCTCGCTCAGAAAAGGAAGCAAGGAGGAGAAGTTCCGCCGAGTCGGCATATGTCGAACTTCCGTCGCTGATAAGGCGCGCTGTGACAGATGCAGACGTCCTTGACCCGCCGGCGATATTGTCTCCCAATGTCTTGAAATGTTTGCGTCAACAGCTGGACCACATGTCGCAGATCGGTGCGCATTTGCGGGCTGTTTCCCGTAGAGTTTTTTTTTCTTTCTTTCCATGGGCTGTTGTTCTTTGCGAGCGCTGCCCGTATGTCGCATAGATCATCGCGCGACAGATGTTTCAGGCGTGACCGCTTTCGCAGCAGTAGGATGACGCGATGCCCTCTTTGACGTAATCACGTTGATTTAGGTACAGCGCTGCGCTGATTTCTAAACCTGAGTGCACAAGTGCCACAACCATATAAGAGTTGTATATTTCTTATTAAAAGAGTAGCGCTGAATACTTCAGATGATGGGACTCACATAAGTTAAAGAAATAGCGCTCACGATAATCTTTGTGCATGTCGTCTGCTTTGCTTGCTTTCCTTTTCTTTTTGTCTGTGCGTGGTGTATTTTTCGGGATACCAGACGAAAATATAATGCCGATTAAGTAAACAAGTTTGCATTCGTTATAGTGGCGTCTGCAGAATGTTCTTCTTTTTCTTTCTTTCTGCGAGGTACTCTGACCTGTACTTCCGGTATATGACTATATGGCACAGCGGCTTTATAAAACATTTCTGACATTCCGAGTCTTTCAATTATTCTTTTATTGCCTATACACCGGCGCTTCGTGTGCGTCAGGTGCATTTACCCACATGCTCGACCCACATTGCTCGGTGCCGCAACTAGCACACGAGAGAGAAGTGAGCGCATTGCCATCGACATCATCGTAGGCTATACGCACGCGTTCATTAAAGAAAAAAAAAAGGAGACCTGCGTATTTACTGCAAGGACGGAGTACCCAGAGTTTATATGTAACACGCCACTTTTTCATTAGCGCATATGTGGCGTGCCTCTGGCTAAGTTTATAAACTTTCGCCATCGCCGTGTGGCCAAAGCCTGTCGCCAGGGCGCGCGCTCGATAAGAAGTCGCACAAAACGCTGCGCGTTCTCCGCTTTGTGTAGGCCGTTCTTCGAATTTCAAATCAGTAGAAATTGAAATGCGTGCCTGATTTGTACAGCGCTGTTGCCCTACGCGTACAGTTTGTATGGGCTCCCGGACGCAGTCAGGTGCAAAGAAGCCCCTTTTATCCGGGACTCTTTAATAATAATAATAATAATAATAATAATAATAATAATAATAATAATAATAATAATAATAATAATAATAATAATAATAATAAAGGTGCACGTGAAACAGGTGCGGCGTGCACGTAAATGTGCAGTTGACAGCGGCACTCCAGTGGCCTTCCCGATGTGCGCCGTATTTCCCAGCGCACAATTTCTACGCAACCTAACCTGTGCAACGTAAAACTCGAAAATGTTTAATTTCGCGCACCTGAGCGAGCCAACCGGAAACGTCGGAGTCTGCTCTAAATCGCATTCGTTCTTTCGCTCTAAAAGAAAAAAATAATTATGCGATAATCCGCAGCTTTCAATGTTACCGCTCGCTGTTTGAGCTGACACAAGTAACGGATAGTTATTGTTCGTGTGCGTTCGCCATTTACGGGATATCGAGAATGTAGAAGAGCGAGAGAGAGAGTAAGGAAATGCAGGGAGGTTAACCAGGTTTGCTACCCTGGTTAATGGGAGAAGGGAAAACGGGCAGGAAAAGGAAATGGGAAAGGAAAGACAACTGATGCGCGCGCACGCACACCTCAGCGTTCGCCGCGCAGTCGCAATTTTCAAAAAGGCCGAGCTGAAAAAACGAAAGCGCCGATGGCGCCGTCTCGTGGCGTCGAATTAGACCGGAGCGTGCGAAAATATTACTGCGACGGCAAGCTACTACGACTCAACTGCCGTTGTATACGTCGTCTGCAAGCAGCGCAGCAGTGAAATGTGTTGCGGCTTTTAAAAGCGAAGCTTTCTATAGCGAACCCTCCCCGACAGTGTTGACCGTGGCTCCTATACAGCTGTCTTGCCGAATGGATCATGCACATAAAGTAAAGTAATTACCCGTCCGCGATGGTGGGATCGAAGCCATTTCTTGCAGCTGCACAACAACAGCCCGACGCCATTAGGCCGCACGACTGCAGGCGCACTTCTATCCCGTCGGCGCCCAATAAGCGATTTGAGACGACTGGCGCGTGTGACGCATCTCGTGTAACTTATAACGTGTGCTCTCGCGCGACAGCTTCGTGGGCGGCGCTGTTTCGCATTTTCTCCGCTGCCGATCGGTCAGCAGTTGCATGGTGTGCAACGTCTCGTGGTGTGCTTGCGGTCAGGTTCCAGAAGGCAGGCTCGAATGCTTGCAGTCAAGCGCACCACGAAGAGAGCAAGACACATTCGATGATCCACTGCATATACTGTGTGGATCTGCTGTGCGGATCTACTGTGTGGAAAAGAAGGTGTCGGAGCACTTGTCCCAGAGCAACGCCCTCCTTATAGTATCGGTGAACTGTGCTGAGTGTCACCTTACTGCAGCGTTTAATAAGAAAGGAAGACGCGCTCTGTTTGCAATGTTTCTTACTTCTTTCTTTTGATTAAGCACCAGTACGTTCTCGCAAGCTTCGCTATCAATCCTCGCTATGTTTCCCAGCGAGGTTTCTCCCCATTGAGTTGTCTACGGTCGCACTGCATGACTCGACGGCTCACGACGTCGAAGCCACGTTGTAAATAAATGCTGCTGGGAGAGGATGTCGAATAGAGCTGCTCCAAGCGCGAGTTTCCGTTTTTGGAATTCCTGCCGCGGCTGCTGCGTTTTCGTGGTGTTGCAACGCAAACTCGATTGGGCGCCGATCGTTGAGCACACGTTGAAGAAATCCAAGTGGTCGAAATTATCCAGATACTTCCATTCCACTACAGCGCCTCTTATGGACTCGTGCCTTGCTTTGAGTCGTTTAAACACCGCTATTTGCGTCAGAATGTAAGCGATTGCGTGTTTTACGACATTCTGCGTGACGTTGAGTGCTTCTTTAGTGCAGTGAAGTAAGGGATCTTGTACAAACTTAACTTACGATAAACCCCGTGCAGCCTCTAAAAATAGGAATTTTGTCGAAAGCTGGAGAAAAGAACACACAACGAGATAGAAAAAAAGGAGCGGTAGAAAAGAAAGGTCCGAAACTCGAGGGGGTTGGTTTTTTTGTTCGTGCTTTAGAAGTCATGGCAAGGCTCAGAAAATCACAATTCTAACAGATCAGGAATGATTTCACTTGCGCTACACCTATATACTTCCTATTTTGTCTGATTCGTGAACATTCTTGTGTGACGCCTGTTGTGTGTCATATGTGCCTCAGAAATGTGCGCTCAGCTAGCGATTCGCTTGGGGTAGCAAGTTATACTTACTGTTAACGCTGCTACGTATCATTCTATCTGAAGAGACTCTCACAAGTGTGATCACGCAAGTGAGAAAAAAGAAAGAGCGGGAAGAGATGGAGATGTGTGTACCGAAATCTTGGGGGCAACGGCCAGCATTTCCTGGCTGCATGCTACAGATGGCGCCGCCTTCGCAACAAATACAGAGGCTTCACCGAGTCGCGTGCACGTAGGCCTACGCCTTGCTAACGCAAAGTTCGTCAACGTGCACACAAAGCGGCTATTGGTAAGCAAGAGTACGTACAGCCTTTGTGAAATGTATGCGGCTTAATTCGGCGCTCTCCCCATATGTGTCTTCCGGCTCTGTTTTGCGGTTGCTGTGGCAATCCTGACACGCCAGACCTCCGGATGGTGAGTACTAGCGTTCTTTTCATGACCCAGGGAGTTGGAGCTTATGGCGCACCACAGTAATTTCCTTGAACATTTTTTAGTCACCATGGAGGTCGCAGGCAACGTAGCCCGTATACGTTTGACACAGTCATCGGCACCGTGTGCGAGAGAGACCTTTCTGTCGCAATTTCATGCGAAAAGTTTTACCTTTTTCGTTTCGTTCGGAATGTCCCCGGGAGCCGTAGAGTCAAACGGGTGGGGCGTGATGATTTTTTGGCTCGCAACACGCGATAAAACGCGGTATTTCATAGAGAGAGTACATTGGGTGGCTCTCCGAAGAACGAGAGTGAGCGCCATGCAATTGAGCCTTCTGCACGTCCCCCTGACCAACTTCCCGCGGAACCGTGTAAGGACGACGGGGTCGAGAGAAGTGGAGTTTTTGGTCCAGCCAAAAACGCGCGCTAAAAGGCGATGTCTCGTAGCGAGCATACATCGCACGGCTCTTCGAGAAACGGGAGTGCGAGCTGCGAGCGCCCGTTGTGGAACTCCCATCACCAATTCACCGGAGAACCGCGTGTACAGTCAAAGGGACCGAACGTGTTCAGTTTCCAGGCTAAAGCAATACGCGCTAAAACGCGGCATCTCGTATCGAGAGTACATTGCCTCGCTCTTTTGAAGAATATGCCAGTGAGATGCTACACAGCTCAGCGTCCTGTGTGTTCCCGCGGCCTTAAAGCCAACCAACAGGTGGCCCCGAGGAGAATTGATTACAGACTTTCCTCGGCTACCCTCACCCCTCTCTTGGAGGAAGGAGAGGAGAATCTAGAAAGAAAGGGTGGGGAGGGGGGCGAGAGAGAAGTAACGACGGGATAGCAGCTGTACGCTTCAATGGGTCGCGGCGCAGCTGCCGCGCGTGGCCCGTATGACAGACGGCAAGCTTTCGTTTTTTCTCATCTTACCTTTCCAACGGGCGGTTGACGCTCTGCGGCCGCACCTGGCCACGCCGCAGCGTCGTACATACCCAGAAGTTCGCTCGCCTATTGATATCACTCCCTGATGCCGCCTACGCTGGGGAGGTTGTAAACGTTTTACCTCGGGCGTTCTATTTTGGGATTTGCGGGGGACACTCCCGGCTTTTGAAGTACGTAGCGTGGCTAGCCTGTGGCAGGCAGCGCGAGCTACGTAATCTCGCGTTTTCCTGATGTGTGCGGTATCTCGTGCGATCGGATCGAAAACAAAGAAAAATGGCAGACCAGCAGAATCGGAATCGCAGCCCAATTTCCAGCGAAGTTGTTTCCTTCGCGCCGTTGGGTCAGGAATTTCTGTTGCCCGTAAATAATCCACACACTTTAAACCGTTTCCCGCTTATGACTATGTCGTGCACTCGCTTGAGGAATTTTTTGGGTCCTAAATCGAAGCTCTTCATTCGTCCTAAACACTTTAAATTTCGCGTGTGCGTCAGCCTTAATGTTCCCCCATTTTTCACAACATTTCATCTCGGTGACTGTTACAGTTTTTCCTGAGCTAGATACATTCTACTCCGCTCCTAAAAACGTTCCAGAGCGCTCGCATGAGTAATTTACTACAAAGGTTGTAATTAAGCTACCCGCTGGCAGCTTTGCCGACACATCACTCATATAACCTCTCCCCGAGGTCACGAATTATAAACAAGGTGACTCGCTTTATTAATTTACCGAGGACACCGCGGTTTCTTGCATGAAAATAGGGAGAATGGGGTCTTATCAGTTATTTGCTGAACTCGTAATTAGGGTAGAAACGTTTAAGTTTCACTTCAGATCACATTTCACATGCCTCTCTCTTTCACCAAGTGTAAACCCTGGTGTGGGGCCTAGTTCTCTTAGAGCACAGGTAAATGATAACGGATAGAGAGTGCATATATATATATATATATATATATATATATATATATATATATATATATATATATATATATATATATATATATATATAACGTTTTCCAGCGCTTCCTCAATTAATGTTTCTTAACGCTGTTATTTATCCACGCAGGTTTAATTTTGCATACATACGAGACGCAATATATGCTTTTTTCTTCAATTTTTGCTAAATTATATGTTGGTGGCACTTATAGTTGTTCCAGGACAGAGGGCGAATCTGTGCGTCGCTCGTGAAATATACTTATATCATACTGCTCAGGAGCACTTCTTACGCGATGTGTAGTACAAAGGCTGTCATTACCCCGTACAATACAAACTTTGCTTATGCATCACGTATATCATGCCCATTATATTGAGCAAATATAAACGAGGTGCCTCGTTCACTCCACCGATGACACCGGGGAAGCCTGCTACGAACATCCTAGCGCATAACCAAGAGAGAAAGAGGGAAGGGAGGAAGGAAAGGCAGCGAGTGTAACCAGACTTTGTACAGTTTTCTACCCTGCATGTAGGGAGGGGCTAGGGGAATGAAAATGGGAGAGAGAGAGACGAGTCTTTATCGCTCTTTCACATGCAATAAGCCAGGCGCAGCGTATCTAAAGTCTGGCACTCAAGTCTGTCGCCTTCAGGTACTGTAGAAGAGCTCGAACGGCCTTCTGGGCTGATGAGCTGTGAGGCGAGGCTATCAAGACCTTTGTTACTGTAAATGGCTTATTGTACAGTCTGTTCAAGACACACTGGAGATTCTGGCGCCGTTTATGGAAGCGAGAGCAGTGGCATAGAACATGATCCATGCTCTCTTCACACTAGCACTTAGTGCACATGGGTGAGTGTGCCATTACAATACGGTAGCTGCTCCTACCCACAGCCGACACAGCAGTAAAGCGTCAAGCGCATAACCAAATGTTTTTGGACAGGAGCTACGGATTACTCATGACTGCCTGCGACAGACTGAACGATTGGGTGCGCGAGCGTACTGCGAATTTTTCTTCTTTCCTTCTTTTCATATTTCCCTCACTTTTTCCCCCTTCACAGTGCAGGATAGCCAACCGGGTTCAGCCTATTTAAACGTCTGACCTTTCCCTGATCACTCCTCACTCTTCATTCGACCTGGCGTAGGAAGAAGGAGTACCTTAAAACCATATCCTGTCTTCCGCGCAAAATTTTGCGCTTTTCACGCCCTTCCCCCGTTAACCGGGCGCCATTTGGAAGAACTGTCCAACCCCGGATGACGCAACCAACAGAAGCGTTGAACTTCACTGAAACACTTCATTATAGACCTAGCAGGAGACACACCTCACCCAATTGCGCCATTCCATTAATCGAGGTGTCGTCGCGGGGCGACATCTGCGAACTAATTAACCCCCCTCCCCTTTTCTTTTTAGCATTCACCTCTTCCTGCCCACGCAATATCCCTAATACTGTCCTTTCTGCGGAGCAGAGCCAACAATATGTCTGTACATTTAGAAGCACCCACACTCCCCGGGCAGCTCCCCCTAATTAAATTAAAGTTTAACACTTCTGCCCTAATGCGATGTGCCGGGAAGGAATGACAACCAGCTTTCTTAGAGGTTATAAACAGTGGCGCACAACAATGCCTCAAGCTTCGCTTACGTCGATTCCCACAGGCCGTGGTATCCGCATAATTTTTTATGATTACATTTTATTTATTTCGTTCTCTATGACGACAAAGAAAGACTTTCGCCGACCAAGTAAAACTTAAAAAAAACAAGCAAGATGTTTCGGCTTCCAAACGGAAGCCTTATTCACACTGCTCCCAAAGTTTTACTTGGTCGGTGTACGTCTTTCTTTGTCGTGTTTCGTCCCGACCAGACGAGCTTCCGCCGCACTCTGAATTACATCCTCTGTGGCATCCAGTATTTCAGCTCTCGGAACAAAGCAACTTGACAACGCGTGTTTTCCACCGAGTTTACTAGTATATAGCAGCGATGCCGTCCCCTGTCTTTGTCCTCGAATGCGCGTGCTCTGAAACGTTACGCCACATTCTTTTTCTTTTTGTGATTTATTTGCTTCGCCCGTCCTGCTTTACGGTCCCTTGGTCAACTTAAAACGCGAAACGGGAAAAGAGCAACAAG